>NC_091811.1:40421212-40724242 GCF_041296235.1 Equus asinus | reverse complement strand
ATGAAATTCACCTCTGTACAATAAATTAAGATATAATGGAATCCACTTTTGAATCTTTTTTTTCCCCCTAGGAAAGATTCACCCTGAGCTAACATCTGTAGCCAATCTTCCTCTTATTTTTTTTTATGTGCGCCACTGCCACAGCATGGCCACTGACAGATGAGTGGTGTGATTCCATACCCAGGAACCAAACCCGGGCCGCCAAAGTGGAACGTGCCAAAGTTTAACCACTAGGTCACCAGAGCTGACCCTTAATCCACTTTTCAATCTTTATACATAGATGAAAACCAAAACATGATTTGCAACTAGGAAGTGATAATTAAAATAAAATATAACTATTATGATTGACTCTCATTGTCCATAAGTGGATAATCTGCAATTATATTCAGCATCTACCGCAAACTTGTAACTAAATTCTAAGCTCCCAACAGCAGCCATGGCAGTTTCTTATAAAGTTAAACATGCACTTCCACATAACCCAGCGATCACACTCCTAGGCACTTACCCCAGTGAAATGAATACTTACATTTACACAAAAACCTGTACATGAATATTTACAGAGGCTTTATTCCTAAGCACTAAAAGCTGGAAAACACCTAATTGTCCTTCAAGTAGTGAAAGAATAAGCAAATGATGGTAAATCCATAAAATCGCCTAACACTCCGTAATAACAAAGAACGAACTAAGGACACTCATATGTGCATCAGAAAGAAGCCAACTTAAAAGGCTGCATCTGTGTGATTCCACATGACAATCTGGAAAAGGCAAATCTATAGGGACAGAAAATAGATTTGAGGTTGCAGGGGGCTGGTGGTGTGGGAAGAGACTGACTGATTATGAAACGGCACGATGGAATCTTTGAAGATACTCTGTATCTTCATTGTGGTGGTGGTTACATGCCTGTATGCATTTGTCTAAACTCAGAATTGTACCCTAAAGATGGTGAATTTTACTGTATATAAATTATCTCAATTTAAAAAAATTAAGGAGCAAATAAAGCAATTTATTCTTTAAAAAAGAGAGGGGCTATGAAAGGGATGGTTTGTCTTGGATAGTATAAACTCAAAACTAAATCATTTTTGGTACATCCACTGCCTTTCTCATCATCAATAGGAGAGCTAATCACCGGTTCATTTTGTTTCCTATGATTTTTAATAACTTTGAAAAATTAAAAAGTGACCTAATTAGCTCTCTACAGAAAGTCCATTTGTGAACATTGAAGTCTAGGATGGTATATTTAAAAGGCCTTTTCAAATAAATGTTTAGATAATTTAATTTGGTAAGATTATTTGTCATAGATATAAGTCCTGAAAAATATCCAAAATCCATGCTAACAGACTCATAGCTATTCACAAAATACCCTGTGCACTGAAGACTTCATGGGCTGTCACCATGCTCTCAGGCTTTTCCTCCTTATAGAGGGGTGGTTTCTTTACAAATTCTGAAGAGTAAGGAAAACTCAGAAAGTTCTGTCGAACATCCACATGGTCTTTCATAACCACTTGCTTTTTCATTATATTGCACTTAGTTTACTTTCTATTAAAGGCTAGCTGTGTTATTTCCAATAGCTTACCAATTCTAATGGAAACGATCTACAGCAAAAATTTTAGCATGCAACCTGTGTTTCCTGAATTAAAATCTATTAATCTACAATGTTTAAAACAAGGTGAGGGGGTGTGGGGGGACCAAGTTGTCTGGCCCAGTGTTTTTATTTCAAGCTACCTGGCACATCATCTATCCTGTAAATGAAAACTTCCATATACTAACGACAAAGTTGGCTTTAATAGTTATTTACTAATAAATGTATTTTGGCAATAAAATAACAAGACAATTATGTCAAGTGAATGTTAGCATTTCACTGTGTTCGGATAGAACAAGAGGTAGGAAAAAATAATTGAAGTACTTTTGACTTTCCATTATCAACTAAGGAGTAAAATCTTCAGATTGATTCTCCAATATTATTTAACTGGGAGGCAATCTCCATTTTCACAGAATGAAACTAATCTGAATCTTAACCCATTTTGCACTCTTTAGTCTTCTAATAACGGTCTAATAAAATCAAATAACAATTTGGTATTAAAATGATTCCCTTGTTAACTTAAAAAACACCTTTTAATTTGAAAAACCAACCAATTGATGCATAATATCCATTTTGCATGTCTGTGAGCCTTAATGAAGTGAGGCCTGCAAATTCTTGAATACATGCCAGGTAAATCCTGTTGCTTGAATATTTTTGTACCAAATTATTTTTATACAGATCTTCAAAGCAAGCCTATTATCCCTGAATCTCTCTCTCTCTTTTTTTTTTTTAATTTAATGTACTTAGGGCCAGCCCGGTGGCGCAGCGGTTAAGTGTGCGCGTTCTGCTTTGGCAGCCTGGGGTTCGCCTGTTCGGATCCCAGATGTAGACATGGCACCGCTTGACAAGCCATGCTGTGGTAGGCGTCCCACATATAAATCAGAGGAAGACGGGCACGGATGTTAGCTCAGGGCCAGGCTTCCTCAGCAAAAAGAGGAGGATTGGCAGCAGTTAGCTCAGGCCTAATCTTCATCAAAAAAAAAAAAAAAAAAAAAAGAGAGAGAAAAAAAAATAATGTACTTAATTATATTAATTCTTTAGTTAGATATTCAGTTAAAGTCCCAACCACACAGTACTGTTAAAGCAGACAGTACTCCTCAAACTATGGTTTCTGGATGGATGACAACACAATCCTAGATTAAACTGCTGGCCATTCTGGCTTCTAACTCAATTCCATTACTCTTCTACTTGGGAAGCCCATGGAAAGCTACACATCTTTCTAATGGCATATGGATAGGGAGAGTTTGCATATTTTAGATATACAGTTTAGGAAAAGAAACCTTGATCTGAAATGTCATCTCACTTTAGAAATTCTCTTCTAATAAAAAACATATAATCCTAGAGCAAAAACACTCCTTCCTAATCTAAATTATGGAATTGATCCTCATGTCCTTATTTATAGCCTGTCTGATCTTATCTGTGTGGATTTCCTGTATCACACCACTTATTTCATATGTTCACATAGACAGATCAGCCATAAACACACTTTAAATCAGTGATATTTCTTCTCTTTTGGCATTTCCCCTCATCGAGGTCCACTCTTTTCTCTGTCTTTCATGCCTTTTATCTAGTTTTGCTTTTGTACTAATCCCAGGTAACTGATATTATCTAAATTCAAAGAAGAAACTAAGCTAATTGATAAATATGTTGTTTCTTCTTTAATTATGCCCATTATTATTTTTATGGAACATCTTTGGATTCCACTTGATCAACTCCAAGTAATCACCTTACCCTGGAGGAACTATGTGTTTCGTGTAAGTAAATCACCTTCACTTCATTAAGTAGTTAATTCTGAGATTTCAAATTCTACAATTCTCATCTTGCCATCACCTAGATTTCCGCCTTTCCCGCTCTAAACTCTGGAAGGAACCCATTCTTAGCTCTCACAAGAACTTCATTAAATAACATACGCAAAGCACTCAACATCATGCGGGGCACACAGATGTTCATTCCTCTTCTCCGCTCAGTCCCTCCTTATCACAGTCCCGATGCCTCACCCACCTCCCAACAGTCACTCTTTACAAGTGCTTTCTCTAGCAGTTTAGTGTGCTTTACCTGCATCTCTTTCATCTCTATCTAAATAAGGATGTCCGCCTATAGGGGTCTAGTGCTGAAGTTGCCATGTATTGCGAGTAAAACATTATTGCAACTATTTAATGCTACAGAATTTCAGTTGGGGAAGATGAAAAAGTTCTACAGATGAATGGTGGTGATGGTGGTAGAACAATGTGAATGTACTAATGCCACAGAACTGTACACTTAAAAATGGCTAAAATGGGGGCTGGCCCCGTGGCCGAGTGGTTAAGTTCGCGCGCTCCGCTGCAGGCGGCCCAGTGTTTCGTCGGTTCGAATCCTGGGCGCGGACATGGCACTGCTCGTCAGACCATGCTGAGGCAGCGTCCCACATGCCACAACTAGAGGAACCCACAACGAAGAATACACAACTATGTACCGGGGGGCTTTGGGGAGAAAAAGGAAAAAAATAAAATCTTAAAAAAAAAAAAAAATGGCTAAAATGGTAAATTTTATGTTAGGTATATTTTAGAATAAACTGGAATATTTCCCACCATCAATTTATGCTATCGACGTCAGTCAGCTTATCCTTACTGCTCCCCAGTCTATTAGTTCACGCTTCTGAGTTCCTAGACTATCGTAGACTCTCCATTGCCTGTACTGTTCCTCTGCATGCTTCTCTTTCTTCTCTTCTCTTACCTACTCTGTACAACTGACCCCAGGAGGGCTGCAACTACTGCACTATGCAGAAGATTCTAAAATGTCTATTTTCCGTACCAACCTCTCTTCAGCTTCCTGCTCTCATTTATGTAAATCTGGAAAGTACCTCCTTCACTGGAGAAGGGAAGTTTAAACTTTATTGTAAAGGATAAGTAGGATTTCATTAGGCAGCAGAAGGAAGGAAAGGATCCTATTTCAGGTCTTAGTGAGGAAATGTGTGGCAGACCTGTAAACTTCATTACAGCTTGCAGGACTGTCCATCACTCACCAGCTGATATCCTCGAAGGCTGCTGACCTCACCTAGAGTGAAATCCAAACCCCACAGAAGGCCTGAAGGTTCTGGCCCCTGCTTACCTTTCTAGCCTCATCTCTTGCCCCTTTGCTTTCAAACTAAGTTCCCAAACCATGTTCCCTCTATCAATCACCAGTTTTGAGAAGGAAGTCAAGAAAAACATTTTCTTTTCATAAATTTCCACAGGAACCTATTATTTTTTCCAACTTTGAAATAACCATGCAGCTTCTACAACAGGCTCCTCTGAGGCTTTAAGAAAATAAAACTTAGGCTTTGCCCTTATCAGGTCAGATAAAGGGTAAAGTATGGCCAGTTGGGTTGATATTAACTTAGGAGGGAAGAGAGAGGGCTCTTATTTCTCTGTTTTTTCATCAGCTGCCTCATCCAGATTTCTTTTAATTACTGTCTTCCTTTCCCTAACATCCTAATGCACAGCTTGCTGGTGTAACACAACTGCTTAGGCCTTTTCTATTGTCCCAAATATTCTTAAAGGACAAACTCAGAACATGGAAAGAAAAGATACCCTAAATATAACCAGCACCATCCTATCTTTGCAAATCGTCCTCTCTAATCAGCCCACAGATAATGACACACTTAAACATGCAGCTTCCTTCTTGATGCATCGCAGAAGTATATTACAGAAATAAAGAAAATTCCAAAGAAAGAAAGAATATTAGCAGATCCAGATTTCAGTAAGCTTTGAGATAACTTTTTCTACTGTCTTCGTAAGAGGAATTAAGACCAAGGATAAAAAGGGAATTAATTTAAAAAAACACGAACAGCCTATTTCCAACCTATGAGCCTTAACTGATAAATGCGTACTTGATAAATTATAAATTTACTTGCTTGAAATTTTCAACTTATTACCCTGACGATCAATATATTGTGAACTTTCCCAACAGTGCTGAAACAGAAATAGGTTTTCAATATTACACCATGGATTATAAAATATCCACATAGTCTTTAAGACACACACTTTAGTTTGTACATTAATGACTAGTAGAACCCAAGATAAATAATCTTTTATTAGTAAACAGCTCACTGTCCATGGAGTATGGCTTATCTTTATCCTCTACTCAAGGTAGTAAAGGCAAACATATCTAGCATGTTGACAGATAACACAAATGGGTAAGGATACAGGTTTAGAACAGGATGAATTAAGAGTTAGTTGTAGCAAACTGGAGAACGATTTTTTTTTTAATTTAAATTTTAAAACTCAGAAACATTGTGAGTCAAAGAAAACTTTGAGCCACCAATTTGAGATCGCTTCTAGAATTGTTCTATCTGTTTATTTACAGAGAATTACTGAGCCCCTACGTGGGACTCAATACACTGTCCATGGCACACTGCTAGGCAGTTGGGGATTGTTGACAAAGTCCTGACCATCACTTTCCTTCAATCTCACTTTCCTTTAGCCACACTATCCTTTTCAGTTCCTACGGCCTTAAGGTCTTCACATACGACTAATCTCACTATCCTCTGTGGATTTCCTTTGAACACTTATTTACAACTGTATGTTCATTCAATGTCCTTGTTTAGCATGTGTCTTCCTGACTATTCCCAAAGCTTCTGGAGACCAAGGATCATGACCGTCCCATTCATTATTATGAACCCCATGTTCATTGTGTCAGACACTTAACACAATGTCATTAAATGGTCCCTTCCAAGGAGTCAAAGGGAGAGCAGATAAGTAAAATGGTGATTGTCTGGCTGGGGCCTTGTTACTCTTATAGGTGCATAGTGGAGGGTCAGGGAAGGTTTTCTAGAACAATGATCTCCAAACTTTTTGATGGCACATCCCTCTTAGTATGAAATCTGGCCACTGCACTCCCAAATATGTATATATGATACGTGCATGTATAAATGTACAAGTTAAATACAAATATTACTGCATTAAAATGCATACTGTAAAACACAAAAATAAAACTTAAAATAGGATGAGGTAACAACAAAATGTTATTTTTGAAAAAACAATGTGATTCAATCTGTTTTGTTTTTTAAAATCTTGGTTAAGTATTTCATGATACAGCAATTTGAAAGAGCGGATCTAAGTCAACTTACCTCCATTCTTGGTTTTAATGATTGCCCTACCTGAGAAAGATTCACTGTTCTAAAAGGAAGTACACCATTGGCTAAATTTACTAAATCATGGCATACATTTTTAAATCCCACCTACCAATTACGCAAAGGTTTTGCTTGAAATTCTTGTAGTAAATTTCCATCTGCCTTGATGTCTTGGAAGGTGTTAAATTTTTTTATTTTTGAAAATTTGGTCTAAAATCTACTAAAGCTATTTCAAAGATTTTTAAACAAAGTTAACAAGATGTGTATTTAAGTTTAGATGTGTGCAAAAAATGAGTTTTTTAAAAAATAAATAAAAAAATAGAAGATACATATACCAATTTTGGTGATAAAATTATATAATCATGGAAACATTTCCAAACAATCATTTCAAAAATGCTCTGTCCATAGTGCACTTTTCCTATGCCAATTACTTTCTTACTCATTCGAATGTCCCCTTTACCTCAAAAGGACAGGTTCTGGTTTTTTTTCCAAATATATCTGCCAGGTAAGAACCCGCTAACCATGTCCTGACAGACACTTGTCTTCACATGAAAGGTGAGTGAATGAGGAACATTTGTGGTTTTTTGTAAAAGAAAAAGACACAATGTCTTTGGTCTGACAACTTGCTTAAGTACCGTGCCATTACAAAACGTACAAATCTCTAGGTGGTACGAAAGATGTTTATGGTCACTTGTTACCAAGTATTGCCAGAATTCCACTAACTAAGATAAAGTCATCTTAGTGTGTTTAACCAGCCAGGCCTAAAAAGCCATGGGCACAAAAGAGACAAGTGAGCTTGCTACTGCCTACCTCCCGTTCTTCCCTCAGAATTCCTCACACGTGCCTGATATGCTAGATGTATCTGACACATAGATGGAAGGTCCCAGAATAAATCCATATATATTAGGAAGGCTAAGGTGTGTTTTCTTTTAAACTCCTTAGGCAAAATCTTCCAAGTTCCAGGATCTGCTTCCTGCACTGCAGTGGTTCAGCTCTTACACGCTGGGACACATAACCCTTCATGGACCATTGCTCTGGAGAAGGCAACTTCTAGAAGATAAGTAGTATTTATGTTCCTAGGTAGTTTTTCACAGGGATTTTGTACATTTCATCTAATAACCCTTCGATCTTCAAGTTATTCCTAAAATTTAGCTATGTCGTAAAGCTGACATAGATGCTATTGTACCAATATTAAAATGATGATGACTATAAAAAGCAGGCAGCATAAACAGTAAACACTACATGCAACAACACTGAAGTAATTTGGAAAAAAAAAATCTCCAGAACGATTTTAAGTTGAATTCTCCTAAAACTTTAACCATATTCTTTAGATCAGTCTAGATGCTAAGAAGACCACCTAACCCAATGGTTTGATTCTAGAATATCAATTATGATAAAAAAAATTAAGAAAATTTCATGAAATTAAGGATATCATTACATTTTCATCTAAAAGTAACTCAATAATGTTGATAAAGAAATATTTGAAAAAGAATGCTATTCCCATAGTAAAAGATACCAGTTAAAAGAATATCATTTTTAAGCTTTGCATTGGAATAAATGTTTTTAAATTATAAGATCCAATCCTGAAGAAACCGTCATCTCAAGCATCCCCAGTGGCAGGCAAATTGAAACATCCATTGAGGAGGCAAAATGACAATGCATATCAAAACCCAGAAAACTGCACCTCACCTCACTCTGCCACTGTGGGCAAGAGATCCTAAACAAAAAGCTGCCCACATAAAGATGAATGTCACGGCATTTAGAAAAGGGGAAAATTAGACGCAACCTCACAGTTTAACAAAATCATTTTTATATACTCCCTCCCCCAAGACAAGGTCAGTTCAAAGTACACAGAAGCCACACAATATTTGCTAATTTGAATGAGTTAATAAAGAAGCTTTACTAAACACTTAGGCACTTTTTTGGTACTCACTAAAAACACACGAGACCTGAAATTGCCCAATTTAAATTAGGGTCATTTCCAGATCCACTACAGTATTATGCAGCTATAGTCCCAATACTATGTCATAGTTATGTACTCATTAGATAAAATTACCATCTCAACCCAAAGTACTAAGTTTCCCATTTCTTTCTTCATTTAAATAGCAGATTAAAGTTTTGATGTCTCCATAGGTCAGAGACATTTTACTAGAGAAGAATTTTTACTCTTATTGTTTATAAATAAACCTTCTAATAACTACCCTGGAATTTAAAATGAGAGGTTTTTATTCCCTTTAAAGAAACTTTATTTTAAATGTAAGAGTTTGCACTAGAAGATCGCTTTATAATTTACACATTATGTAGTTCATAGTATGCATCAATGTAAACATACAGGTTTGGAATAGATAACCTTGTCAGTTTCACCATCATTACTATTAACCAGGGTGGGTCTAAAAGACCAGGTATCACGCATACTCAGTGCAAATAGAAAATGCTGCTGATACTAATCACAACTTTAAATAGGGGAACTATTTCCACATCCTATAACTTTTCAAAGAGCTTTTTCTCCTGCTTACTATTTGTTGTTTTTGTCCAGCTTTCTGAGAAGAGTATTTTGACAATTTTAGTTATTCCATTATATACTAATTAGAGATCGACAGCCTGTTATTTATTAAAATCAAGTTACTAGTTATAGACTGGGTTAGACTTGTTCAATAGATTATCTCGTTTTTTTGAAAACTCATTTGACTGCCTCCTTAAAATTGGTATTATATAACCACAGTTTTCAATTAATCCTATCTTTCTCTATGAGATTTTGGTCCTTATCCATCCACAATCATTTTTATTTTTGAAAGACACATATACTCATATATATCTGTGAAAATACAGTTTCTATCTGCCTGTTTTTATCCCTGCTGTTCAAATAAAGGTAGGAAGTTTTACTTCAAGAGTAAATGAAGTTGTTTGAAGTAGCACCACATATGGAAAGCCAAATGTCAGCATAGTCTGGCAAGACCAGTAGGGATAGGCAGGAAAGCAGATTTTTCAAATCAAAACAAATATGTATAAAAAAGGACTTTTGTTTCATTCACAAAGATTATTGTTGCTTTTAACTCTGCAGCTCTACTGATGATGACAACCTTCCAGTTCCTCAGTGATTCTCAAACACTTTGAAGACGTTTGGGTAAGACTCATTCTTTTCCTCATTCCTTCCATTTGATGCTTTATCTGGCACCTTCTATTTGCTGGTCCTTGTGTGAACACCTGGGAGCATAAAGATGATCAACGAAATCCATGACCCCAACAGCATCCAATTTAATTAGGGAGAGCTGGACAAGAACGGGTCCAGCACCACCAGAGATTTGAGGAGGAACTGTTCAACTCTCTTTGTTGGAGTAGGGCTCTTTCCAGAAGTGGAGACAAGCAGCTAGATGAGGTAGATACTGTTCCAATCCTCTGGTGTGGTATCTCTCCTTGTCTTCCAAGTGTTGAAACGGCAACGCAAAATTGTCACTGGCAATTTGGGTAAGTTCCTTTACCTTAAATTTCTTTTTCTTAGCCTTAATTCAGTTCAACAATCTGAATTTAAAGTGGAGGAATAAAATAGTTCCTAGCCTCAGGAACTCAATATTGTTGGGGAAAGAAATAAGAGAACAGCCAATGGCAAAATACGTTGATGATAAATATAATCACAGAGTGCTCCAGGAGCTCAGAGAAGAGTAATGCAGCTGGGAAACAAGGTTTCCTGGAAGACTGGCAGTTGATCTGTGTCTTAAAGGAGCCCACTTAACACTGAAATTTTTTTTCAGTCATTAAAAAAAATAAAAACAAAGACCAACATTGTACAGACATTTCTTGTCTCAATATTGACCCTGCTTTAATAGTTTATTACTGAAATATGTATATAACTAATTTCCTGCTTAGATAGATTTTAGACATTTTTGCATAAATATAAATATTAGTTTTTCCAAGTTATACTGTGAACTCAAAAGAATGCTGTTTTAATTTTGTCATTCACTCCACAGCAAGGGTTCAGTTACCTGTTGATAGGCAACAATTTTAAATGGTAGGAATTGCTACAATTTGAATTATGATACACAAGGAAAAGTAGTTCTTTTTAATGTCGGATTATTTTCCTTTTGCTGTCATGTTTTCCTTTTTTGCAAAATGGAAACATACAATTTATCATACTAAGATTTACATGGACTTATGTGGCATTTGTATTTGAAATTGTAAAAAATATAAATTTCAGGAGCCAGCCCAGTGGTGCAGTGGGCTGCTCTGCTTCAGCAGCCCAGGGTTCATGGGTTCGTATCCTGGGTGCAGACCTACACACTGCTCATCAAGCCATGCTGCTGTGGTGGTGTCCTACAAACAAAACAGAGGTAGACTGGCACAGATGCTAGCTCAGGGCCAATCTTCCTCATCAAAAAGAATACACACACACACACACACAAACACACACACTTCATATGTAAATGTAAACCAGTTAGCCTTGTGATGAGATATTCAATACAGTTCCAAAGTCAAAAGTAGGACTTGAGCCTGCTTCCCCTCTAATGATGCATCATCTAGTCAGCAATCCAAGCTGGAAACTTCAGCACTGTCCTTGACACTTTCCACTCCTTCACATCTAGCTAATCACCAAGTCCTGACAATTATACTCCTACAGACTTTTCAGTTCCTGACGTCTTCTACATTTTTGTGCCACTGTCTTAATTCAAGGAACTCATCATCCCTCTCTTGGACCATCTGTTCCCTATCAAAATGGCAGGGAAGCTTGCCACCCCAACCCTTTCTCTACGGTGCTGTCAGAGTCATCTTTCCAAAAGGTATAAAGGACCAAGTTGCTTGCCAGCTGAAAAATCTGGAAGACACTTGTCCACTGCCAACAGGATAAAGTCCCAATAAGGCCTGGTTTACACAATCTAACAAAATTCAGTGCCATTATCTTACAAATCCTAACCACTCCACACCTACATTCAATCCCAATACTCTGGTTACACCCACTTCCTTGGATTCCAAACACGTATTGTGCTTTCATCATTTTCAAGCCTTTATGTATGTTGCTCCCTTGACAGGAAATACCCTTCCTTCTCCACCTGGCAGAACTCTCCTCACCCCTAAGATGTGGGGCAGAGCTGTCTCCAAGGCAACCTCTTTCTGATTCTCTGGCTTGGGCACGAGTCCTTCCTTCTCTCTGTGCAATGACAGCACCTTGTGCACACTTTTACAGTCTTACCAGTTTGCATTATACATTTTAGTTACTAAAGTGAGCTTATTGAGAGCAATACCGTATCTTTACTGCTCAGCACAGTGCTGGACACAAAGAAAACACTTAAATGTTTATTAACGGAATGCTGGGGTTGCCTAGACAAGGAGATAAACCTATCTAACTTTATCAAAGGAGAGTCCATTTGATCTGTTCCCCCCTAGAAATTTTATGCAAACATCATGCCCTTGCCCCTTTCTGCCAATGTTCACAAACAACAGAAGAGCTCTTGTGGGAATTTATTATACCTGTGGGCAATCAAGAGAAACAGTTCTGAGTGGCTGAGGATGCAGGAAAAGTGGACAGCCATTGTATGTGCTTCAAAGCATCTGCCTTTCACTTCCATCTGGCCAAAGTAACTCAGTTTTTACTATTGTTAAACAGGTATATGCTCCCTGAGAGGGAAAGAGCTGGATCTTGGAACAGCCTTTTTCAAAGCCATTGTGCATTTTTGGTAGTCAAACTATCGGATTAGCTAGTGGCTTGTCTACCTGGTACAGAGCTGGTTCTTCTGAGAGAAGAAACTACACTCTGACAATTTTCTATAACAAAAAGGCAGTGACAAACTCTAATAGGGGATGGGGGTGCTAATCTGGAAAGAGGAGTCCCAAATGTTTTGGCACCAACAGATACCTGAAAGCTGAAGCTAAGTGAGCTCAAAGTCATGAGCCCTCAAAGGACCATGACCTTGAGTTTAGGATATACTCTTCAGAATTAGTCTACGAGTTGTTAATCATCACAGAAGAGACTCAAGGTACACAATGATCAGAAAGCATAAAATAACTCAAAAAAACTCAAGGAAAAAAGGTATTGATCAGTTTTACAGTAATAATTTTATGCCTATTTCATGTTTTAAAGAGGAAAAGTAAGCTTTACAGAAAATGCTAAAGTAAGTTTCAGTCCTGAGATCAGCTTACTCTTTAAGGAGCTATGCCTTTTCCTAATGAGCAAAAAGAATATACCTTTAGGGGCTGGCCCCGTGGCCGAGTGGTTAAGTCCGTGCGCTCCGCTGCAGGGGGCCCAGTGTTTCATTGGTTTGAATCCTGGGCACGGACATGGCACTGCTCATCAAACCACGCTGAGGCAGTGTCCCACATGCTACAACTAGAAGGACCCACAACAAAGAATATACAACTATGTACTGGGGGGCTTTGGGGAGAAAAAGGAAAAAATAAAATCTTTAAAAAAAAAAAAAAGAATATACCTTTACTATTACTTTGCTTTGGCAAAAAGATGACACCAAACACAACACACACACACACCCCTACCCACCCACCAGAAAGATTGAAGGTTCTTGGTTCCTGTGTAGTTCTGTGTAGTTTCAAAGAATTTTAATATCTGAGATTTAAACAACTCTCATGTTGAATTTATAGCAAAGCTGTTAATGTATCTCTGCCATAATTTAACTTAACCACCAAAACATAAAAATCACGGCTCATCACCCTTCCTTCCTAGAATACAGTTAAACTCACAGACAAGCAGACTTACCATGGTGGCTTCCCTCCGCTCTCTTGTTCAAGTTTTGTACCACTTTACTCATCTCACTAGAGGATGAACAAGGAAAATGCTTCTCCCATTTGGCCAGCCAATTTGGTTACTATCCTCTATCCATAAACGGCCAAATCCTAACTCTGCCTTAGCATCAATCATTAGCAAACCTTAAAATGACTTCCATCACATAATCCAACACCAGCCTATCGCCTCCTGCAAGTTCTGACTCAAATTCAGTGCCACCTGCTTAATCCCACAGACTCTGATGTCTCTTATATAAGAATTTCGCCTCTCTTTCACAAAAGCTACTTGGCTTGGACACCTTCTCCTAACAACCATAACAATCATTCCCAAGAAAATTCTGTTTCCATAACAGACTATTTGGGCTGAAAAGGATTTTAGAAGTAATTTAATTCTACATACCTGACAGATGAATTTTCTCTACAGTATCTCTTATAAGTGCTTGTCTAATTTCTACAGGAATACCACCAGTGATAGGAAAATAGCTCTTGAACAGACTTTTAAAAAGTCTATTAGGAAATCCATCCTTAAGATTTTATTATACAATCCATAACACAAATACATACTAGCTTATATTGGTTATTGTTACTTTACTTAGATTTATATTGCCTACCAAATTATAATTAGCTTTTTTGAGTATTTTCATGTTAATTTATTTTTTTATAATTGTACAATTACTGTAAGTCCATTGTTAATCACTTAAAATCTACCAAAAAATTATAAAGAAGACAACAAAAGTGATTCTAAAATCTAGTGATAACTAGTATTTGGTGTAATTCTAGGATTTTTTTCTATAAAATGCAACTTAGTACAGCATACACAACATGTATATGCACTCACATTTCATTGTGAGCATTTTCCTTTACTTTGTGAAAACGTGTTTAATATTTGCACAACATACAATCTCATGAATAGATCATAATTCATTAGCCATGTCCCTATTGTTGAACATGTTAGGAGTTTCCCGCTTCTCCCCATTCACACTGGAACACCTGACGTGATGCGATAAATCATTCACTGGATCACGCAGGAACTTCCTAGTGGTAGATTTCTAAAATTGGGACTGTGGGGTCAAAGGACATGAACATTTTTAATGCTACTGGCATATGTTGCAGGTGTGTGTGTTCTTCTGTTTGCTTGCTCTAACTATTCCCCTTTCAAAGAGTTCCTGCTTCACAGGACATTCTGACTGGGTTAAGTCAAGGGATGTCTGTGTTCCATGGCCATATCTAGTGGGACCAAGGTAAGTGCCATCCAAAGCTTAGCCCTCAGAGTCTCTCTCCAAGGCATCAGTAGTTGGAACTTGTGTGTTTCAGCTGGGCAGTGGGCAAGGAAGTGGTCTAATGGAGATTTGGGGTGGCCATGTTTTCTGCCATCCAGACAGCTGTAGAAGAGGCCAGTCTGAGGGACAGCAGGGTGTGTAACCGTCCTGGTTCCAGGCTCCTGTGAAGCCTGGATGAACTTACTGTCCTCAGTTCAGCTCCAGGAGATACCTTTTTATTGTTCCTATACATCCCTCTTTTCCCTTAAGTTATAGTGGGATTCTATTCTTTGCAACAAAATGTTCTCTAATTAAGATAATACATATTACCAAATTGTTTTCCAAAAAGTTATACCAACTTACACTGTCATTTGAAGTTACATGGTCATCTGAAGTATATAAGGGTACCAATCCCAAATATGACCATTTAGGAAATTTTTGCCAATGAAATAAAAGACAGAATATTTATTTTGTATATTTCTTTGTCAGTTATATAAAACTTTTTCTTCATATATTAGTCATTTGTGTTTTGAAATATCTATTCATGTTTTTTGACAATTACTAACCACCTAAAGGCTCCTTAAAGACAGTAACTCATTAACTGCCTCCTCATCCTTGGGATCTTATCGGTTCTATACCTACATCTGCCATATTTCACTTTCCTATATTTTTTTGCCTAGGTTCATACAATGGCTTTCCAATTCAAGAAAATTGTGTGTAAAAGCTGAGAATATAAGGTTGAAGCCAGAATGGATCAGGGTTTTAATCCCAATTCATCATTTACTTATTAGTGAACTTGAAAATAGTATGTTATCTCAGAGCAGCAGTTTTATTTGGTCAACGAGGACAAATTCCACTTATCTCAAACGTTTGTTAAAGATTAAATGAAATGATGAATGTACTTTGTATTGTCTGACATACAGAAAATACTAAAAATTGCTATCGCAGTAACAGTAGTTGTACTGTAAGTGCATTTAAAACTTGCTCGAATTGAACCATAAATGCTTTGCAGATATAGAAAACAGGGGCACAAGAGCACGCACAAACACAGTGCAATATAAGTGTTCAGGCAACTTGACGCCAAAGCTCATGTGCACATAGCAGGAGTGAGACAGAGATCACGAACCTGCTGCTCCCTCATATTTCATACAGCATGGCCCCTAAACACAAGCAAAGTCATTATTTCATCTCTTGCCCAAACAAAGCAGCAGCAATCTCTTCCAACCCTTGGGGAAAAGCACACACTGGGTTGGACTTTATGAGAAGGTTGATCTCCCAAGCTACACCTTCCTAAGGGATTTCTCAAGGACTTTTGCTGACTCTCCGCAAGTTTTACCTTCCTTACGTGCTGACTTTAGGATCTCAATGTCAAGAATAAGACATGACTTAACTGTATTGTTGTGGTGATAAAAGAAGAAAACCTCTGCCTGCTGTGGAGGAAGAGGAAGACGAAAAAGAAGAATTCAGGCTGCCTTGGACATTGTTTCCTCCAATGTCTCCATAATTTAGACTGCCAGGTATCTTTTTAGACTACAAAACTGAAGATCTATTCCTTGAATGTGTAAAACTCTTCAAAGGTTCCTGATTCCTTACAGGATACAGTGAAAACTTCTATGCAAGCCAAGAGCTCCACCTCAAATCCTGCCCAAGTTTAGCTCAAATTCTGCACCGAGCTACCAGCACTTCCCAGGCCCATCCTGCCTCCCTGCTTTTGCTGCCTCAGACTAGAATTCCCAGCCTCGCCTGTACAGTTGACCACCTGCTCCTTGGTCCCCTGCATCCCTCCTCCACTGTGTCACCAATGTCACACTGAATGCAATTGCTTGGTTAACAGATTGTTAGCTGAGCACCTTGTGAGCACAGACCATGTCTGATCACGTTCTTCATCCAGAATCTAGCAAGGGCAGATGGACATGCAAAAAGTGTTTCTTGGGGCCAGCCTGGTGGCGCAGCCATTGGGTTTGTATGTTCTGCTTTGGCGGCCCGGGGTTCGCCAGTTTGGATCCCAGGTGCAGACGCAGCACCGCTTGGTAAGCCATGCTGTGGCAGGTGTCTCACATCTAAAGTAGAGGAAGATGGGCACGGATGTTAGCTCAGGGCCAGTCTTCCTCCAGCAAAAAGAGGAGGATTGGCGGCAGATGTTAGTTAGTTCAGGGCTAATCTTCCTCACAAAAAAAAAAGTGTTTCTTCTTTTAAAGGTGATGGACATGTTTATGGCATAGATTGTGGTGATGGTTTTGAGTGTATATTTATCTCCAAAATTCATCAAGTTGTATACATTAAATATGTACAGCTTTTTGCAAGTCAATCATACCTCAATAAAGTTTTTTTTTAAAAAAAACAAAACAAAAACAATTTAAAACAGCGTTTGTTGAATGAATGAATGTGAGGGGTGCGGGAGTAAATAGGAGAGATCGAAGAAAAATTTATCTTATAGACAGAGAGCTAACAGTACTCCTAGGCTTTCAGTACCAACAGTAGCAAGTATTTTAACACTCATAGGATTATTACTGATGTCCCTTAGAGAACATCACAACAATCACCATTACCTTTAGCACTAAATGGGTTTTTGAATATTACTTCCTTCAATACCCACAATAACCCCGTAAATTCTAACAAATGGGGAAATAGGTTTAGAGAGATAACTTGCCTAGAGACTTCCGGGTAGCCAGTGTGGGAGACGGGACTAAATCTAGATCTGCTCGCACTGTTAACCACTGTACTGAAACGCCTTCCCATGCCAGTCCATTAAACTCCGAGTTCGAAAAAGAGCATATATTCAGTACGAAGTCCTGAGAGAAAAGTAAAGACAACATGCAGTGTAGGTTTGCACCCTAACTGAACATGGCATGATCCTGGTGATAGCTTCCCTCAATTTCCACCTGAAGAAAGTGGGGATAACAACACGTCTCAGCTTATACAAGATCTTCCCAGATAAGCATTTCCTGATTACACAACCTCAAGCAACCTCAAGTTCGCTGCCCTAAAATGCCTCCTTGACACATCACTGTTTGTCCTCATATACTTGTCACTATTTGAAATTACACCGTTCATTCGTTTGTTTAATTGCGTATTATCTGTCTCCTCCCTATCACACTGTTGTTGCCAATGCTGTCGATTTGAATCTGACTCCTAGTGATCCTGTGTATAGCACCCCGCCAGGTGTGTTTTGCCCCATCCTCTCATATCAGACAATGCTCTACTGCTATTCATAGAGTTTTAAGAGCCATTTGGGGGGGGGGGGTGGGGGAGTTCTTCTTCCTAGTCTATCTAGTCTGGAAGCTCTGCTGAAACCCGTCTACCATGGGTGACCCTGCTGGTGTTTGAAATACCAGTGGTGTAGCTTTCAGCATCATAGTGTGACAACCGACAGATGGGTGGTGTGGTTCCCTAACTGGGAAACCACCCTGAGCGACGGCAGTGAGAGCACGGAATCTCAACCACTAGACCGCCAGGGCTGGCTCCTCCTTATGTAAGTTTCACTAAAGACCTTGCCCATTCTATTCCATGCTCAATCTTCTACCTCTACCTGCAACACTGCCCAGCATAGAATAAATGCTCAATAAATATCTGATGAATGAATGCAAGGACAACACTGATGATAGTAACAGAGAAACAAAGAATGTCTCAATAGGCAGTAGGGTGGTCCTGGGCAAAGTAGAGTAGGTGGGTAGGGTGAGGGGAGCAGACAAAAGGGAGGCTGTGTAAGCAAACACAGGTTGTATGTCTCCAGCAATGTCCATAGAAGAGGGTGCATTAATCCACAAGAGGAATATAGTATCTGGTGTCAAGTGTGCCCTGGAGTGGAACTATATTCGTCCTTCAGACTGTCCTTCCTTAGCGCTCCACCCCCACCTGCTCTGGGCTCCATAATCAGCAAGCAACATTCTGATCGTCATTTTACTTCCCCATAAATATGGATATAAGGCAGAGAACAAAAAAACATCCAGTTGGCTTGGCAGTCACATTTTTTTTTTAAGTGTAGGCATTTATAATGAGAAATGTATCTGTTTCTTATGAGCTTGTTACTGAGGAAATCACCTTTCAAAGCTGCTCTCCCTGTGGGCATACTGAAAATCGCTTCTGTGAGACTTTAGGGCGACACCCCAATGTTCTGCTCCTCATGAGGGTAACAATGTAGGAAGTCAGTTGACCTTACCCCATCTCTTCGCATTCAACATGCAATACTCAACATTAGCTCTTGCTGCAACTTAAGTTCTGTGACCCTGGACAAGTTGCTTAATCTTTATGGGCCTCAGATTCTTCTGTGTAAAATGAGAGAGTTATAAGGAGATGATCCTGACAGATCCTCCCAATCTTTAAATCACGTGAAAAATAAACATCTAGCAATGAATAACACGGATCTAAGAAATCCAACAGATTCCATTTGTTTGCCTTATGAAAATACATCTTATCTCATGATTTCATTAATCTGAGTTTAGGAGCAGGAAGTTGGTAAAAAAAATTTTAAAAGAACACAGGATTTAAGCAGACAAGGAGGAAGGAAAGAAAGGAAGGAAACTACTTACAGGGGAAGTCAGTAATTCAACACATTTGTTACAAAAGAACAATTAGCCCCATAGAGCTGGGGTTATTTGTAAAATATGGAATTTTTCTAAGAATAAAGTATTGCTAGACACCTCGTATAACTCCATCAAGCCATTACTGAGCTTAAATTGGAGGCAATTGAACGAGAAAGAGATGAGAGCGTTACATGAAATTGTTCCAAGGATCTGCTGCCTACATATACCCATTCGCTGCCAATTTATAGAAGGTTTGCCTTTTTATTTTACAGAAGCATAGGAGCAGTTATAAAAACAGAAGAGGAAGCATCTCGGAAGAAACAGCTGCTGATAATCAAATATATGGCACACTCTCATCAAGAAAAACCCTGCCAAATGCAACCACCTTTGAGCCACAGTTTTTGGGGGAGTTTACATCGTTGACATGCACACCTCATAGGTTTCACATCCTGTAGTTCTGTATCTAATGCAGCAATGCAACATTTTACTGATGCACAAAACTAACTCATTCTAAGCATTTGTTGAAACCATGGCAATATGGAATTGTGGGAGAGGGCAAAAGAGGGCAATTTTTAGTACATCTATATTTAAAAGCCATGTAAAATGCAAACAGCTTCAACATCAAGGACATGTGAACACAGCAGCATCAGCAATGACAGCATCCGCAGGTTCTCCCTCACTTTCAATCCCCAGCGTTCCATCACTGCAGACAGCTCAAGGGCCAAAGGGGCCACAATGGTCAAAAACAGTTAACTTCAAAAAATGGATTATAAATCTGTACCCCAAAAGCAAAGAGACAGAAAGATTCCATTTAGAAGTTAGACAGAATGTGGCAATAAAACATAGGAAGAAAAATGTGAGGATTTAACTAGTGCTTATTAGCTCTGTAGTTTACTGGTCCAAATGTAAGTTAAGCCAGACAGCATTCCAGCATAACACGTCAAAGGAAGAAGCAGAAAGATTTGACTGTTTGTGATGAATGAGTGGTGGGTTGACTTGCTGTCTACTCAGACTGTTATGGATTTGAGTCACTCCAAGCACTAAATTCAGAGTTTCCAATTTGTCGTGTATATAATACTTTTTTAAATAAGAAATAACTCTGAATAAGGGTACCTTTACATATTTACAAACATGAATATAAACCTGTCATCTAGTAAAATCTTAAGTTGTATTGAAGGATTGAAAAGCATTATGCCATCAAAGAGTTTGAAAAGTTGAGAGAAGGCTCAGAGATCCCTGAAACCTAGCTCCTCTCCCACCCTCACAGACAAGGCGGGTGAGAACCAGAAGTCTGTGTTTCACAGCAGACTGAGAACTCGGTACACTAAACTCCTTACCACAGACTGTGGACACAGTGCTGGGTCTCACTGCTGACCGAGCATGTGAATGGACATGCACATCTCACCATGGGCAATAAGAGACACCAAGTCTAAAAACAACATCCTCTCAAGCGCACTACATGTCATACAACAGTGCGCTCCCGTCCCTCAGGTACATTGGGTGGGATCACAGGTGCTTCAGGACTGTTTCTGCTGCCCGATCTTCTTTACCAGTTTCAGAAAGTGTAACCCTAAATCCAGTGGTTGATGAAAGAAAGTTTTTTCAACACATTTTGAACACCCTTGTGGCTTTATTATCTATTACTCGGAAAACTCAGTCAAGGAACATATTAATAAATATGCTTACAAGTGAAAATAAATGACAAAGTGCCTACCACTATCCATAACCGGGATATATTCCGACATAAATACCCACTTAAAACAAACTTACAACTTTAACTCAACAACAATAAAAATAGTAAGGAAATCCACAAACACTAGAGAACTTGAGAAGTGTACAGATTTAAGATTTAGCCAGCCCACCTTGACTGCTTAAGCAACCACATCCCGGGCACACGGATGCTCTCACACTTCACACCCACTCACTCCTAAGCTTTTTCAGGCTTCTAAGATGATAAAAGCAGCACGAATATCCTAAATGCACATGCTTTTAAATTATTTCATTTCCTCCCAAAACTTATATTGCTTATGAACGACTGTTTTTATGGGTAAAAATTTTATCCCAATAATACAAGATTAGCTTAAAAATTTTTACAGATGCTTCTAAGGAAATTTTCTGGCAGACATGTGTCTATTATTATTGAAAAAGATGCTTTTTAGAGGTAGTATGTACCTAATCTAATTTTGTACATTAAAAAATTTAAATAACAATAACAACATATATAGGCCAGTAAGCACAAAAGAAGGTAAGAATTTTGAAGTCAACTACAATTAATACCAAGAATCCACAACTACCAGTCAGGCTTCAAAACCTGTTCTTGAAGTAAGAACATGAGTCCTTGACCAATACAAGGTTATCTAATTTTATACTATCATTAAAAAAAGAAAATCACACAAGTAAGGCCTATTTAGCAATGACCTTTTCTAGCTCTCTGGGCAGCCATTGACCTACTGACATGAATGTCCAAGATGACAGCAGAACAGCACAATTAGAAGGACGAAAGCTTCACAAGCTAAGCCTTTGCTTGCAACCTTTCCTATATCAAATAAAAATGGCAGACCCAGCTAGACTCGCAGATACCTGGCATTGTGGTTTAAATGATAGAAAAACTTACACCAAACAAGTATCCAGAGTATAGACAGCACACTTTTTGTTTTTCACTTTGATATTTTAGGGTACAGTTTTGGAGAAAAGGATACAATGTTGCTTTACAAAGGACATAGAAGTCCCTTGTTTGAGCTAGCAACCTCTTAGCCACACAGAAAAATGTCAGTCATCCATTTGTTAGCACCAAAATCTCCGTCCACTGCTTACAATATGCACCACACATTTTTAGGGGCTGTTGAAACAGAAAAACAAAGGAAGCCCTTGACATAGAAGCCGATCTCCCTAGCCTTGCCCCTGCCTTAACACTGTGCCTGCATGCCCGCCGTTAAAGCAGTGTCACATTGTTTCCACATGCTCAGGCCCTTGAAACTTGTGCAAAAGCATTGCAAAATAAAACTGCATAAACGTTGCATTTCAAAACAGGAGCTAGTGATGGTAGGTCAGTTATGTGGGCTAGAATAATCATGAATTAAATCATAACCTACAAATGTCCCTGACCTGAGACATTTTCTCATTTGAGGAACACTGAACACGTTGTGGCCATGAGCGTATTTCAAAAAGAATATCGGGATAATTTACTCTGAGAAACCATTAAAAATGATTGTCTATTTGCCACTTCCAGGGGTCATAAAACAATTTCACAGGCACAAATAATTCAATTAAAGAATAATTCTTGTATTTTCCCAGCATCAACATGTTACTGTACAGACATAATTGAGCTGCTTAAAATCAATGCCACAAAAGTGTGTAATGCTGGAGATTTCTTCCAGAGGAGCTTATAGTTCCCTTTCCTTGGACCACATGGAGATAATGCCCTATACCAAACATGGCACAAACTGGATACATACTACCAGGGTTACTTACCTTATAAAAGCTGAATTTATTCCTCTGGGTTAGAAGTCACAAATGGCTGAAGTAAAGCTCCCTTCACTTGTTCTTCCAGCAAGCCAAATCTAGCCTCCCATTAACCCAGTCCATTGCAGATAATTTCACACAGCACACACTCCCCTGCTTCCCCCAGTTCCCAGCCCAGCAAGGATAATCACATTCCGGCGGGGAGTGAACAGATGGTGGATTCCATGGTAACCAGCCCTCCTAAGGCGATTGGTAGAAATGTGTGACTACTGCTTATTGGGTAACAATCGCTGTCTTTGTGCTCCAGCCTTGCAAATCCTAAAGGAAGGAACATATAGCCACTCACATGCGCAGGGGCTTGCCTAGCAGGTGTTTGGCTATTTAAACAAGGCAATGCAGGCCAATTAAAAGCTTTTCAGCAAATCTACCCTTGGTGGTACAAAGTCCTAACATTTCTGATAGCGTCCACTGTTCATTCAGGGAGAAAGGTCACAAGAGGCTTAACTTGACAAACAAAAAATAAAACTTGAAAGTTAACTGGAAAATTCAAGATAAAGCATTCTAGAAATCTAGGCGGTATCAGCAAGTCATTTTCTGATTTGCAATCCACATCAGAAGTGAAACTGGTTTTGTATCTAGAAAGATTTTTTAAACAAATATAATTTTCAAATTTGCAAAACTACCTTAGTTTGAAAATGAAAGTTTTCCAGGGCAATTGTTTTATAAATGCACGTGTAATAATTTTTGAAAAAACTGTGTATAAAGTCATTTTTACTGTGTCTGTGGATTTTGGGGGTGGGGAGAAGGCTACTGAATTTAAAATTTTCATTAGAGCCTTCCTCAACTATAGGATTGAAATCTCTTGGTTATGTACTCTCTACTGAATTTGTTTCTGCATCCATGAAAGTTAAACGCTGATTTGGCAGGAAAAGAGCTTTCTCCCGAGGAATCAGAGAATAAGTCCTTGGAAGAGCAAAATGGCTGAAAACGAAATATACCACAGCAAAACCAACCATAAGAGGTAATGCACAAATCTAACACAGGTGAACTCTAGGCACTCAAAAACCCATCAGAAATAAATTTTTAAAACGGCAAGGAAAAGAAATAATTAGGATAAGCCTAAAGCAGAAACTAAACAAACATTGTAAGCTGCGACCAGACTTTTAGGTATTCACTGCCTCCTTATTCCAAAGTCACCCCCTATCTTAATCTCTCGGCATGAACAGATATGAGACACAAATATTGAAAGGAAAAGACAAAATTATTATTTGTGGATATGATTCTATTCCTAGAAAAAAAAAATCAAAGAAATCAAGTAGGATACTATTCATAGTACCAGAAGTTTAATGAGGTAGCCAAATATGTCAATATAATTCCTTGAGAAGAGCAAAAACTACCAGAATACCAATGAAATGGAATTTACTAACAATGGCAACAAAAAGTATACAATGTGGAAATAACATTATCAAGAAATGTGTGTGAACTATTTGGGGAAAAAAGAATGAACTCTTATCAGAAGAAGGAAAGGAAAACTAAACAGAGATATAACATGTTGCTGGATACAAAGAATCATTTTAAAGATGCCAAGTCTTCCCAAATTACCATATAGTCTTTTAGTAAAATTTCCAACATACTTTAGAAAAGTAATTTAACAGACTCAAGTTTTTCTGGTTTAAAAAAAAAAACAGATGAAGATACCAAAGAAAATTTTATGTGAGAGGGGTAATAATGGGTAAAATAAATAACTGTACTAAGTTTTTAAAATACAGTACAAATACCATAAATATACAGATACCTCCCAAATTTATAACTCCAGGACAAACCTTTTTCCCCGTGAATTCCAGACTCCTACATCTACCTACCTGTTGAATCTCTCTGTCTGGATGTTTAATAAATATCTCAAACACAGCATCCCCAAACTCAACTCCTGATTTTCTCCCCAAACATCCTTCCTTGTTTTGGGAAATGGCAATTCCACCCTTCTGGTCACTCAGGCCAAATGCCTGAGAGCCCATCTTTGACTCTTTCTCTGACACCTTCACATCCAACATGACAGCTCATGTGTCATGGGCTATTTCTTTCAATCTGGCCACTTCTTACCCCTTCCACCACTCCTACCTGGTCTAGGCCACACCATGTCACCTGGATTCCTTAATAACTTCCTAATTAAACTCTGCTTCCACCTTTGCCCCTACAGGATACAAAACCTTAGAGGATAATGCCAATTCTCTTCTCAAAACCAACTTCCCCATTGCACTGAGCATAAAAGTCCCATTCTGTATGACGGCTTAAAAAGCCCTTAATAACCTGCGCCCCACCCCCATTAACTCACTTCACTCATCTCCTACAACCCTCTCCTGCCTTTCCTGAGCTCTTTAGGCCGCATCTGACATTTTGTCCTCTCCTCTGCACTTTCTCAGTAACTTGGACAGTGATGGTGTTTACCACAGGCCAGAATTATCTGTACACATCTCCCCCGCAGACTGTGATCCCCTCAAGGCCAGCAACCGTGCCACTCTGAACTCTGTGCTCCTGATGCCAAGAAAAGGTCCTTGTACACAGCGAGCACTTATTGAATCTGCTGAAGGAATAACAGCTTGCTGCAGACTTTTTTATTCTAGTGCAAATTTAGAGGCAACCTAAGAATCTAATGATAGACAAATGGTTATGCAAATAAGAATGCATACAACTTGACAGAATATCATGCAGTTATTAAAAACATGGTCACAAAGGCTATGTGGCAAAAGGGAAAGGCTGATGGTATATTAATAACAACATACTATTTACTGAGTCCCTGGTATGTGCTAGGCACTATAGTAAGCACTTTACAAATATTTTATTTAAATCTCACTGGGACTATGAAGATTATTATCCTCATTTTTTAGGTGTGGGAAACTGAGACTCAGAAATTAAGCTCTTGGCTTTATGTCTCACTACTGAGATTAGAACTGCATTGGAGACCAAAGCTTGAGTATAAGTCATCGTGCTACACCATCTCCTGGAAGTAGAAAAAAAAAAAAGAGAATATATAACTGAATACTATGAACAACTACATAGAAAAGAACAGATTCTTAGGAACAAAAGCCTAGGCTCATCTACCTCAAAATTATAAGATCAGTTGTGAGGAAGAAATATTGGTGATATTTTCCTTTCCTCTCTTTTCCAAAATTTTTAATGTCATAAATGATAATCTTCTAAAAATAATATTTATTCCTCCTACATGTAGCTTTCAATTTTTACTCTACTATGTTCTTGGGTGGAGCTACTAACTAGCAAGACACAATAACTAAAAAGAACTTGGCTCACAGTTTCTAGAAAATTGATTCCATGGGAATTACTCAGAATGGACAAAAATGGCAGATCTAAGAAAGGCAAGTGAGCAGTTGCGTCCTCTTCAGCTCCAAGTTCACCTCCGGGTGTTCTGACATTGTCTCCACAATAGCGCCTCAGGCCACCCTGTCCAGAATCTAATAATAAGGCCCTAAAGGGAAACTGCAGGGCACGTGACAAAGAGCCAATAATCCCCATAAAGGTTCTCAAGATAAAAAGGTGTAGAGAAGCCCGATAATTTATCTTCTTCAAATACCATGCAGGCAGCAACATCACCTAGAATCTCTTGTAGCAGCCATTGTGCCCGCTGAGCAACGTCAATCAACCTTGGGAGTGTTGCTCTGCCTCCCCTCGCTGTTGAATATGCCCAGTTTCATTCACCCTTTCTCTTCCTTGGTAAGAAGCTTTATCCTGAAAGATATTCTAAGTCAGAGGTTCCCAAACTTTTCAAATCACAGAGCCCTTAGTATCTCAGTAACTTTTTCATGGCACCCCAGGCCAAGAGAAATCCCTAAGAAATCCATTTATTAAGTGGTTAGGGATAAACAAAAACTTCTTTTTTTTTCCTTTTTCTCCCCAAAGCCCCCCGGTACACAGTTGTATATTCTTAGTTGTGGGTCCTTCCAGTCGTGGCATGTGGGACGCTGCCTCAGCATGGCCAGATGAGCAGTGCCACGTCCGCGCCCAGGATTCGAACCAACGAAACACTGGGCCGCCTGCAGCGGAGCGCGCGAACTTAACCACTCGGCCACACGGCCAGCCCCAACAAAAACTTTTTGACCCAGCAAGTTAGCACGATTTGAAAACATAAAACAATTGCAAGAAAAAGTAATATTTTTATTCCATTCTTAAATCACTACCCCTACTTATTAATGGGATGTGGGTGCCTGTTGGCCCTGCACAACCTCCCATATCTTAGGATCATATTAGACATCGCCATCCTCATTTCCTGTTCCACATTGATTTTCACGAGGTACTTGCTCATTATCACTGTAACCCATCAAAACCTCAGCTTTGCAAAACGATGAGGTCATCGAAAGAAATACAGTACAATCTAATACTAAAATGTGAATTACCGGGAGCAAGTAGTCTCTGCAGTGTTTGATAGATACCCCTGTGTTTCCCTTGAAATTTTAAAATAGTCTGCAAGCAGTACCCCTGTGAGTTGGTCACAGTGCCCGGAGGGTAGCTAGGCCCTTAGGTTTTTCAAGGCCCGGGGACAGAAAGACCCCCTAATTAGAAATTCAGAAACCTGGACTCTTGTCCCTGCTTAGCCACTGGTATGACATGGACAAACCATATTTATCCTTTCTGGTCCTGTGCGCTTCAGTCACAAAAAGAGGGAGCTGGGTTAGATCATCTCCAAGGATCTCCTCTGTTCTAAGATAAGAATGAATGTTAGAGGAAGGAGGGTTCTTTCTCATTCTTACTGGTTTCAGAGGAAAAGGAAAAACGGCTAGCTCAGTGAGAACAAGAACAAATACTTATTTCAGAAGGAAATAGCATACTATAATTTTCTGGGTACAACTCTTATGTGTGTTATGATGGAAAGGTTCAAGCAGGAGCTGTTACTAAAGTACCAGATGAGATGGCAGTTGTCCTGCACAAAGATCCCCGGTGTAGGGTACATTTGAGTACCAGTGCAGCCAGCTCTGCAACTGTTTCCACTACTCTTTCCATGGTCTTTCTACTCTTGCTTGTTCTTTCTACAACTTCTTGACAAATAGCTTCTATTACGAAGTGACTGGATATTGTTAAGGTTGTAGGGCATGTGACAATGACTGACTAGGAAACAGACTTAAATTACCTACCTTAATTGGAGATTAAACTTATCATATAAGCCTAAAAAGCACCAGATTAAACAACAGAACGAACCAGTTACTACACTGAAACATAAAACACATCTGTAAAGAGGTAACATTTCCTGAGATATTTTCAGTGTGTTACCAAGAATTCTGTATTTTTGCTTAACATTCTATGTAAGTTAAAAAAACTGTTTTTTTCTTTTGCAATTAGTTTCATAAAAATGATTTAAAACAAAAATATATTTGCAGGGTATGGAATGTCTAATAAGCAAATGAAGACGCATTGAAATAAATGGAACTTCTCTGCCCAGTTTGCAAGGTGTTAACAATGATGGAGTAAAGAGTCTACTTGATTTGATGGAGGATTTTTTTTTTTTTTTAATTGCTCATCATTCCTCTGACATGGTTAGCATTTCAGAGAAGTACTTTCCTTTCTGGGACCTGCCCGGGTACCACACTGTAAAGAAAACAACAAACGTTGAAGAGGATACATCTATGTCAGGGGGTCTCAGGTTACTAGCCCTTTTTCATTAATGTCCAACCGTCAGGACTCTAACCCAGGTCAATGAATGCCCTAGGGATCATTTTTATTAAAGTCGGAAGGAGAATATATCTCAGTCAAATGAGAATCATGGGACCCAATTCTTCACATCATTAGACTATTCGTTACTGTCTTCATTAGGGTAATATTCCCTCTCCTTCCAAATCCTTAACATTGACTATAAAACAGAGGTGGGAGGGAATTATACAAGCATCTGGGTCCTAGTCTGTTCCTTCCACATTCTCCATCTATCCACATTCTTTCAAGAAGTGACTCATCCAAACTGGAATCTAGATGTTTTAATTCTTCTATCTTTCTTTGTCAAAGAAAATTTCTGAAATATGCAAAAGTGAAGACTCTCTACAGGGTGTACATATGTGTAATATTTACATTTATGGTAATATGTTAATTACATTAGTAAATATATTTATGTTAAATATTTGTGAGAGGGTGGGACAAGTGGGAAAAGGACTAAGAACAAAGAATGTTCTATAAACAAACTTATTGGGCTTCTACAATTTGCAAAGTTCCAACCTAAACTCTACAGACAAAAAAAAGAGGAGACACTTGTTCTTTTCTCTTGATGGGCTTTCAATATGTTCGAGAAGCAAAGCCTTTTGCCTCTTGTGGGGAGTGAGGAGGGGAAAGGAGCTAACTAGTGACAGGTAAGCAGCAAAGCTACACCACACAAGCGGCACTCTGTAAAAATTATCAACATGCCAACACTATGAACCTGCCCTTTCATATTTTAGGGGCTGAGATCAGGCCAGAACAAAAATTTTGACAATCCCCATTTTGTGCTTATAAAACCCAATGCTGAATAGTTAATCCTTGCAGCTCAAAGAATATCCTGAAGGATCAAAGCCTGCAGAAAACAACTATTGCTTTAGATCAAATTTACACAAAAACCGTTTAGCTTCAGTTCTACAGGGTTTCCTTTGTGAGGAGAGAAAGCAAGTTCAGCAAACATTTAATGATCAACTGAATGAACCCTTATTGTTGAAACCTAGGGACTGACAGATGGCCTCTCATCTGGCCTTACAAAATCAATTTCCCTAACCTAACTATACACCTTTCTACCCCAAGTCCAAACCCCAGAAAGAGGAAAATATCAAAAAGAGAGTAGCGAAGCTTTGTGAGCAAGAATCCTTTGAGACTAGAACTGAAGTGTATCCAGTTATGGACAAGGGAAGGTGTCTGAGTTTGAGGTCCTGTGTATGGCAGAGGTTTATATGTGGGGTGGGTGATGTGTGTGTATACATGAGGGGGCAGAGGTGGGTGAGAAGGGTAGTGTGCAGGGGGGAGATAGAGGCGGATTCTGAGATGCTTCTTAATCTGCCCTATAAATTATATCTAAACACCTTGGGTTCTCTTCTGGGGTAATCAGAGGTTAACTGGTTGAATAGGGAGCAAATCATGGTCACTTAATGTCGTGAATACAGATTCCCAAACTCTGGGCTGGATAGGGTATACTGATAAAAATTCTTGCCCCACAACTGATTAGTGGGGTAACTTCTCAGCTACACCCTCTGAGCTTTGAGGCTTTCATCTAAGAAAGAGGCATAACATTTGGTACCTTCCTCTCAAGAAGATCAATGAGATCACACAGGCAAACTGTCTTTGAATACTTGGAAAACTATACAGCTGTAAACAGTTTTAAATGTTTAAAAGGTATGCGGTGGGGGAGGACAACTATTTATTCTGTGAGGAAAGAATGCAAACAATGACTTCCTGTCAAGGAAAGAACCACAGAACCTCTTCAAAACAAACCCCCAACAAAATAAAAAACTCTTGGTTTCACTCATATCCCTGTCAAGCCGTCTAATCTCATTCCTTTCTTACTTGTTCACACTTCTCAAAAGCTGGGAACTCTACAGTCACTGCCTCCACTTCCTCAGCCCACTTCTGTCTGACCAATATGCAACTGACACTGCACCCACCAAGACCAGCGGGGTCACGCTGATCGCCGAACCCACAGGTCATGTCCAGTTCCTGTATCCCTGCACTTCTCTGGTGTGTCTGACAGTGCTGACCTCCTTCTCCTTGACATTCTTTCCTCCTGGGCCCCCTCACAACCAATTCCTGGTTCTCTAGGACTCTCTCCAACAACTCCTTTCTTCTTTTTTTTTTTTTTTTTTTAAGATTTTATTTTTTCCTTTTTCTCCCCAAAGCCCCCCGGTACATAGTTGCATATTCTTGGTTGTGGGTCCTTCTAGTTGTGGCATATGGGACGCCGCCTCAGCGTGGCCCGATGAGCAGTGCCACATCCGCGCCCAGGATTCGAACCAACGAAACACTGGGCCACCTGCAGCAGAGCGCGCGAACTTAACCACTCGGCCACGCGGCCAGCCCCTCCTCCTTTCTTCTCTTTTATCAGCAAGTCTTTCTCCCCCTTCTAGCACATCCAATCAATCAGGTAAAAATCAATAAATGTTCACTGAGTAAACGTTCATAAAACATATCACAAGTAAATGTGTTTAGATACTATACAGCAATTCATTGGCAAACATGGAACCCCACGGACTGAAAAGCAGCATCTAATCTTTATAAGAAAACAAGCCAAATAATATCTTACTGAGTATATGTTTAGAGGTGGTAAAGACCTTACCATCCCTCAGAAACTAGTCCACTGACCAGCTGGCAGGAATTTAAATATCTCCCTGCCAAGTTCTGACAGCCCAACCTCATTCTGCTTCGGGTCCCATGCACCTGCAGCTCCCTCCGCCTAGATTTTCACCCAGATTTTCCTCTTGCTTCCAGGATGCGTTTCATGCAAGTCTGAACTTAGATGCCACTTCCTCACAACCCCATCTCTGTCACTTTCAATCCATCCCAGAACCTTGGTTTTTTTTGTTATTTAATAGCACTTATTACCACTCAACATTATATTAAATGCCTCTTTTTCACTCATTTTATTTTCTGGCTCGCATCCCAGAAGGTAAACTCCATGAGGACAGGGGCTTTGTTTTGTTTACCAAGGAATGAGGTGCTCATGAAGTCTTTGTTGAAAGAACAAACGAAAAGAATAAAAAATGGCAGAGAATGAAGGAAGACAATGCTAAGTCTGGGCCACACCACTATAACTTACCCAGGAAGTGACCATGGAGCCAGGTCATGGACATATCTGAGCGAGCGGGAGTGGGTGACAAGTTTCCGAAGCAGGCAGGCAACAAGCGTGCTCTCTAGTCTCGAGGAACCAGCAGGCAGGAAGCCTATGTCCCAGCACTAATGAACATGACTCCTTGGGATACCATGCTTCCTCCAGGACAAGAGAGAGGGGCTTAAAGTGAAGATGCTTGACAGTCTGGGAGATAATAAGGGACCCTATCGAGGTCACTGACATTCTATATGCTTTTTGGAGGAAGACTGAAAAAGAGAGGTCCACCTTAGCAAAACTGTAAATAAAGTGATATTTTTTTAACCTTATTTTGCACTTCTCTGTTGCTTTGCTCTCCTACAGGGCAGTTGGATAGTGACTGCCTGGTGACTTTGATGCTAGATCTCTGTTTTCCCTGGCCATGACCCAGAGTTTACCTCACAACCTAAACCTGGCAGTCACCTAAATCCCAATACTATTCCACTGAACTCACACCATGGAGTTTTCCTGTTGAAAACAAAAGTAGAGTGAGAAGACCTGAGAGTCTATAATAGCTGGTGGGTCCAGAAGCATCCACCTACACTCTCTTCATGTGTCTCCACCTTTATTGTCTGTCACTGGAGAGCAGGGCTGCCTGTGCTTAGAGGAGCACCAGCTTTTCACCTTTGCTAAAGCCGACTCCTCTGCTTGCTTTATGAAAAACTTTATAAACCAGTAATGCACGTTTGTTGCAAAAAATTATAAGAGAAATACGCAAAAGGATAATTAATGGCTTACTCCCATCACTCAGAGAGAATCCCTATTAATAGCTCGGAGTACTTATTCTCGACTCTTTTCTACACAATCATATACCTTTACAGATATGTATATCACAAATATTTTACTTTTACAAAAATAGTATAGTATACATCCCACTTTGTCTTTTTTTACTAAAAGCGACAGCAATTTCAGATATGTACTCTTGAACATATTCGTAAGTATATTGAAAATATGAAGTGCAACTAATTTTAACTACTATGCTTACAGAGAAAATCTCTAATCTAGTTAAGTCGCTAATATTTCCGTTAATAAAAATATCTTAATGACTGAAAACGTAACATGCTTTTACAAATTTAGAAGTTACAGAAATAAAGGAAATTAAAATCACCTATAGAACCACCATGTAGACATAATCATGATCAGCATTTTGATGCATTTCCTTAAAAGCTTTTGCACAATACACATGAGGATTGGGATTTTTTTTAAAGATTGTGTTCTTTAAAAAATTTTATGAAATCATTTCAAGGGAAGTTTGCTTCATTTTCTCCTCAATCATGTCAGGGTAGTTGGGGTTTAAAAGAAGGCTTTGATATGTAATTAAGCTACTGAATTTATTTTATAAGGGTTCACACTGCTCAGGAACACAATTTCTGTAACAGTCCAATAAACATCAGTACAATCATTTCAAGTCTCTATTTTTCTACTTTAATTTTTTTAAGATTTTATTTTTCCTTTTTCTCCCTAAAGGCCCCTGGTACATAGTTGTATATTTTCACTTGTGGGTCCTTCTACTTGTGGCATGTGGGACGTCATCTTAGTGTGACCTGATGAGCAGTGCCATGTCCTCGCCCAGGATCCAAACCAGTGAAACGCTGGGTCTCTGAAGCAGAGCGCGTGAACTTAACCGCTCGGCCACAGGGCCGGCCCCCTCAAGTCTCTTAAATACACAAAACTCTTCACTGAAGAAGACTTGCAGCTCGATTCAAAGGAGACTTCTTTATTCTCAGCTGATGTACAGTTTTCTTCGGCAGGTTGAGCTAATTCATTGTTCAGAGTCACTATCTGACTTTCTGATAAAGTTTCTAATAGCCCCTAAATGCTGTTCACTTTAGAGGATTTTCAACTGTTAGCTGAACAATACTTCATGCTAGATGAAACTCACAAATTTTAAGAAGCAATTGGGATGCTACAATTTTGCTCTTTTTAAAAAAATGGACAACACAGTCCTCAAGAGAACTGTGTTGCCAGGAAGCATACATGCATTGCCCTCCCAGCTCCATAGCGACCCCAAATTGCCATCGCTAGAAAGAGGATCAATATTGCTTTCGGTTTAACTCATAGGACTCTAGGATTTATGATTTTAGGTTAAAGTAGCATGCCTGGAAACAATACAGTCCACACTTACACCCAACATGATTTATATGTTCATCAAGGAAATTCTGAGGCATTCCTAATCATTATATAGTTTCATAAACACAAGAAATTAAAGTATTCTCCTTTCAGTAGGGTGTTTTCTGAAATGAATTAGGGAAAAGATCAAAAGTTCCTTACCAAAGAAAGAAGGTAAAAAATATATTAAGTAGCATACAGATAATAAAAAGAGGCTTGAAAGTTATTCCTTGCCCTCATAGACCTCACAGCCTAACACAATGGTTTCTAAAATGTGGTTCCTGCAAAAACCACATGATCATCTCAATAGATGCAGAGAAAGCATTTGACAAGATCCAACATCCATTTATGATTAAAAAAAAAACTCTCAATAAAATGGGGATAGAAGGAAAGTACCTCAACATAATAAAGGCCATATATGACAAACCCACAACCAACTGCATACTCAACAGGGAAAAACTGAAAGCCATCCCTCTGAGAACAGGAACAAGACAAGGGTGCCACTCTCACCACTCCTATTCAACATAGTACTGGAGGTTTTGCCCAGAGCAATTAGGCAAGAAAAAGAAATAAAAGGAATCCAAATAGGCAATGAAGAAGTGAAACTCTCACTGTTTGCAGACATGATTTTATATATAGAAAAACCCTAAAAAATCAATTGGAAAGCTACTAGAGATAATCAACAATTACAGCAAAGTTGCAGGGTACAAAATCAACTTACAAAAATCAGTTGCATTTCCATACTCCAATAACAAACTAACAGAAAGAGAACTCAAGAACACAATCCCATTTGCAGCAAAAATAATAAAATATCTTGGAATAAATTTAACCAAGGAAGTGAAAGACCTAGACAATGAAAACCAGAAGACATTACTGAAAGAAATTAATGATGACATAAAGAAATGGAAAGATATTCCATGCACATGAATTAGAAGAGTAAACATACTTAAAATGTCCATACTACCCAAACCAATCTACAGATTCAATGCAATCCCAGTCAGAATCCCAATGACATTCTTCACGGACACATGGGGCAACAAAATACCCCAAATTGCCAAAGCAATCCTGAGAAAAAAAGAACAAAGCTGGAGGCATCACAATCCCTGACTTAAAAATATACTACGAAGATATCATAATCAAAACAACGTGGTACCAGTACAAAAAGAGGCACACAGATCAATGGAACAGAACTGAAAGCCCAGAAATAAAACCACACATCTACAGACAGCTAATCTTCCACAAAGGTGCTAAGGACATACAACGGAGAAAAGAAAGTCTCTTCAATAAATGTTGGGAAAACTGGACAGCCACATGTAAAAGAATGAAAGTTGACCATTCTCTTATGCCATTCACAAAAATAAACTCAAAATGGATCAAAGACTTGAAGGTAAGACCTGAAACCATAAAACTTCTAGAAGAAAATATAGACAATACACTCTTTGACATCAGTCTTAAAAGGATCTTTTCAAACAGCACATCTTCTCCAACAAGGGAAACAAAAGAAAAAATAAACAAATGGGACTTATCAGACTAAGGAGCTTCTACAGGCAAGGGAAACCAGGATTGAAATGAAAAGACAATCCACCAACTGGGAAAATATATTTGCAAATCATATATCTGACAAGGGGTTAATCTCTATAATATATAAAGAACTCACACAACTCAACAACAAAAAATCAAACCCAATCAAAAAATGGGCAGAGGAGATGGGGCTGGCCCCGTGGCCGAGTGGTTAAGTTCGCGCGCTCCGCTGCAGGCAGCCCAGTGTTTCGTTGGTTCGAATCCTGGCTGCGGACATGGCACTGCTCATCAAACCACGCTGAGGCAGCGTCCCACATGCCACGACTGGAAGGACCCACAACTAAGAATATACAACTATGTACCGGGGGGCTTTGGAGAGACAAAGGAAAAAATAAAATCTTTAAAAAAAAAAAAAATGGGCAGAGGATATGAACAGACATCTCTCCAAAGAAGATATACAGATGGCCAACAGGCACATGAAAAGATACTCAACAGCACTAATCAACAGGGAAACACAAATAAAAACTACACTAAGATATCACCTTACACCTGTTAGAATGGCTATAATCACCCAGACAAAAAATAACAAACGTTAGAGAGGTTGTGGAGAAAACGGAACCCTCATACACTTCTGTGGGAATGCAAATTGGCACAGCCACTATGGAAAACAGTATGGAGAGTTCTCAAAAAACCAGAACTAGAAATACCATATGACCCAGCTATCCCACCGCTGGGTATCTATCCAAAGAACTCGAAATCAACAATTCAAAGAGAATTGTGCACCCCTATGTTCACTGCAGCATTACTCACAATAGCCAAGACATGGAAGCAATCTAAGTGCCCACTGACTGATGATTGGATAAAGAAGATACGGTGTATACATAGACATAGACACACACACACACACACACACACACCCACACCCACACACCCTGGAATAGTATTCAGCCATAAAAAATGACAAAATCATCCCATTTGCAACAACATGGATGGACCTTGAGGGTATTATGTTAAGTGAAATAAGCCAGAGAAAGACAAACTCTGTATGATTCCAGTCATATGTGCAAGATAAACAAACACACAGACAAAGAGAACTATTTAGTGGTTACCAGGGGGGTGAGGATGAGCACAAAGGGTAAAGGGGCGCACCTATATGGTGACTGACAAATAATAATGTACAACTGAAATTTCACAATGCTGCAAACTATCATAACCTCAATTAAAAAAAAAGGGGGTTCCTGACCAGCAGCATCATGATATTCTTTGTCAGAAGATTTTTCATTGCCAAATCAATTTCTTTAGTAGATGGAGGACTATTCAAATTTCTATTTCTTCATGGTCTGTTATGTTTTACTCAGCTTGTCTTTCAAAGGAATTTGTCTCTTTCATCTAAGCTGTAGAATTTATTGGCATAAAGCTGTTCATAATACTTATTATCCTTTTAATGTCTATAGGAATCCTGATATTGGAATTGTGTCTTTCATTCTTGATCAGTCTTAATAGAGAATTATCAATTTTATTAAACTTTGCAAGGAAATAACTTTTTGTTTCTTTTATCTACTGTTTGTTCTCTATTGTATAGTTTTCACTTTTATGTTTATTATTTCTTTCCTTCTACTTACCTTCAGTTTAATTTGCTCTTTTTCTAAATTCTTCAGGTAGAAATTCAGATCAATTATGCTAAAATTTCTTTTCTTTCTAATATAAGCATATAAAGCTGCATATATTTTCCCAGTTTTGTAATTTTTTATGGCAGGAGGGTGTTCCAATATCCATTACTCCATCATGGCCAAAACAAAAAGTCTTTCATGGAATCCTTTCTTAGTGCTTAAAAATCAAATTAGCTATTGAGAAGAATCAATGAAAGAAAAAAAGAGTCCCCACTGTGGTGAACAGTATGTAGGTTTATTGAGCACAAAAGGGACACAGCAGATAGTGCAAATAAAGAACGCTGTTTTGAATGAATGATTCCTCTGATACTTGCTTTCAATCCAGTGAGAGGGGCTATAATCCAAACCTCCGTAATTTTTAGTGGAAAGAAACTTATGGGAAAAGTGCAGCTCAGGCGACTTCACCTCGAAACAACACACAAATTGCTCCCATCCAGCAATGTGAACGCATTCCCTCACCTTCCCCTGCAGTGATGTATATGCCAACCACTGCCATCCCAAAAGGAAAAATCTTTCTACGACTCAGAAATTTTCTACTCTTTCCTACAATGTGTACAGAGCACTACATTAGGTGAGAAGTGATGAAATAGAAAACATGGTCCATACTTGAGATGATTTAAGTAAAACAAGAAAAAGAATTTGAGATGGCTTAGATGGAAGTGTCAAATGTCAGAATTCTCAGTCAAAACCTTAAAATCAAGTTGTCACTGAGATATTAGTGGGCAAAGGACAATCTTTTCACTAAATGATGCTAAATCAACTTGATATCCACATGGCTCAAAAAATAAATCTTGACCCCCTAAACTTTACATCTTTCACAAAAACCCATTTCAGATGGATCATAGACCTAAATGCGAAAGGTCAAACGATTATAAATAAATAAACAATAAGCTTCTAGAAGTACTATAGGAAAAGCTCTTTATGATCTTCAGATGGGCAAAGGTGTTTTAAAAAGAATAGAGACCTAACTTTAAGGGAAAAGACTGAAATTGGATAACACTGTTCATCAAAGGACACCACTAAGTATAAAAAAGAAAGCATTACAGGAGAAAAAAATATTTGTAACTCATAATTTGGACAAAGGACTAGTACCTGGAATATATAAAGAACTCAGATTTTTAATGGGTAAAAGTCTTGATTGAGAACTTCACAAAAGAAGTTCTCCAATAAGCATATAAAAATCATTAATCATCAGAGAGGTGCAAATTAAAATCACAAAATGATATAAGTTGACACCTGCCACATGGCTAAATTTTTAAAAAACCAACAGAGGGTACTGGAAAAGAAGTGTAATAACTAGACAACTCACACACTATACCCACTGTAGAAAACTCTGAGGCAACATCTCCTAAAGTTGAGCACATGCATACCCCATGACCCCATAATTCCACCAAAAGACATGTACAATAACGTTCATAGCACCTTTCATCATAATAGTCAATATCCATCAACAGCAAAATGGAAATAAAATACTACTCACAAAGAAATAAAACAAATTACTGTGTAATGGACAGGCTACAAGCTTTGGAAACAGATGATCTTGCACTCGCATTCCAGTTCTGCTATTTACCATGCAACACTAAATATGAAGATATGAGTATATAACCTCACTGAGTCTGCTTTCTCGACCCAAAAAAGAGGGTCTTATTCTGAGGATTAGAAATAATGAACATATAACACAAAGCACCGCGTCTAAAAGGTGCTCAGGAAACAGGAAGACTAGTATTTAGCAGATGTAATTTATACCTCTCCACGTCAATTACCAGTCCTTTTTATACATAAACTCTCATTCCGTAAAATAAAGATAATGTTTCCACCTGACCTGTCAAACAAATCTGTAGCATTTCTGAGTTGCCAACTCTGTCATCAGTGAAACTACACAAGAACCAGGGCACGGCATTTTATAATACAGCTACTTTATGAACCCCATTTGCAATTGCAGCTGTCATCTCTAATGCAAGAGGATCAAATGAGTTGGAAAGATGAAACAAATGGGCAGGAGAAATGCCAGGAAGTGTATCAACTGCTGGACAGAAGTCCACGTGGTTCAGTTACAAAGTTGGTCCTTAGAATACTACATGCACTGTACACACACTCGGAAGGGAAGCACACGTAGGTTCGGACGCCTGAAAAACAAAAGACAGAAAATGGGGGCAACCCTCCCCCCCAGTACTACTGTTGTTTTCAGCCAAATCCTGAATCTCCTTTAGTCTTATAAATAAATCTATTCATTCTTGTCATTAGAGACTAAAACATAGAAGTCCGGTAATAAATCACACTTTGACTTCTTTTTAAAGGAAAATATCTATGCATATACATAATCTGGCATTTAGTAGCAAACAGATACTGAATTTTGAAGCTACAATAAAAATTAGGAGAAATGACTATTTCTAAGTATAACACATATTCAATAAAACTTTACTCATTTATAAAGAAAAGTCAGGATACTAACTTGTATTATCATCCAAACTAGCGAGGCAAAGACAGAGGTAGAGCAAAGGAAAAATAAATCCCCCGAAATCTGGGAATCAAAGTTTCTGATCCAAAATAATTACCTGAAGATAAGCCTCCAAACTTCCATATTTTTCTTGTATCCTCATATTACCCTAGCTATCTCTATTCTATTACAATTTATTATCATGCCTATAAAGTTTTAAATAGAAGATACATTTAAGAATCTATAAGTAAATCAAAGTACTCTAAACTCAGGTCCATTCATTCCACAGGGATGGTCAGTACTCCATCTTGGTGCAAGTCTGTGACATAGGGACTCTATACAATGGGAAAGAAGAACAACAAGCTTTTTCTTTCTTCTGTGGCTGAATTATTGGGAGACTCTCAGGCCATTTCTAACCTAGTGACACAAAGAAAAACTTTGGCCAAAGCCTTGTGAATCTGTATTTTTCCAGGCACCAGTATTGTCACAATGCTTAATTTATCCTGTAAGCATGGATGTAGTTTTCCATTCACATGAGGTGGCAAAGAAGAACCTGCCTTAGTTAGAAAAGCCTTCTTTCAATTTTCCTCAATGACCCACCAATTTGCTAAAGTTCTACAGAACCCACTCCAGTTTGTCTCAATGAAGAAAGCAATGTAATCCACATTTGAAAAATAGCTAGCACATAGACTGTCTGCCACACAGAAGTCAAAGATAAAATGTGAAGTCCATACACTTAAACAAACACGGCACCCAATACATTTGTTTCAGATCCTAATTCAATGTTTTGTCCTGAAAATTCTAAGATCAGGCTATTATTTATATCTTAAATCAAGAATACAAGTACAATGGGATTCCCCCCGCCCCATGCTCCTTGCAAGATAATCTTTAAAAATGGTGATGTTCTGGGGCTGGCCCCGTGGCCGAGTGGTTAAGTTCGCGCGCTCCGCTGCAGGCAGCCCAGTGTTTCATTAGTTCGAATCCTGGGCGCGGACATGGCACTGCTCATCAGACCACGCTGAGGCAGCGTCCCACATGCCACAACTAGAAGAACCCACAACGAACAACGAAGAATACACAATCATGTACCGGGGGGCTTTGGGGAGACAAAGGAAAAAATAAAATCTTTAAAAAAAAAAAAATGGTGATGTTCTTACAGTTATTTATAATCCAAAATCTTGAAAAATTTTTAATATCCAACAATAGAGGATGTGTTAACCAAAGTATAGTACTACTTTGTAACAGAATATCATAGAGCTATTGAATTTTTACGAAGAACTTTTAGTAACATGAAACAATTTAATGTTGTGTGGGAGAGGGAAAGTATGATAAAAAAAAAATCCATGTACGATATAACTCAACTTTACACAACAACAGATACAAAGAAGAAAAACACATCAACATATCACCAGTAGTTACACCTGGATGTTTATTATCTTTCTCCTTACTACCCTAAAAAATATGTTTAAAAATGTATTTCTGAACAAAGACTTTCACCTAAAACGGTTTTTCAGTTAAATATAAAAGACCAAGAGAACATTAAAGGCACAATGATAGAAGGATCTAGTCAACTAGACGTCAGATTCTAATAAACCATATGTAATTTGAAGAAATCCTTAAACTTCTGCATTACCAATATATCTTGCTAATGTTTTAGAACTAGAGGGAATTTTATCCACAAATAATTGATGATCAAGAGACTCTTAAGTGCCCAAATAAGTTCTAAGACACTGGGTGAAGTATAGCTTTTATATATTAGAAGAAAGGAGGAGAAATAGAAATTAGAAATAGGAGGAAGGAGGTTATGATAAAAAGTCTCAGATAAGAAAGGGCAACAGTGATTGCACTTCAAGCACAGTGCACTTTCACTGTCGTGCTGAGTCCACAGGGAAAAACGCCGGTACCTCAAGTCATCATACTTGGGCCACGAAAATAAGAAAAAGTACACCTTTGTGCCAAAATCACAGCATGAATCCATTCTAAACAAGACCCATGATGGTTTTTCAATAATGATATGACTTACTTATCATTTAGTAAACAAAAAGACAAATACCAGTTACTTCATCTACTCATACACTTTATATACTCACAAAATTCAAATGTTTTTAACCCAAGATAGTTCAGAAATGGAAACTGCAAAAATAACAATACTCACAGATCCCCATATAGGATTCCTTTCAAGCAGCATCCGGCAGTGCCTTTTACTCTTCTGATTAATCATACTTCTTTCCTGCTTGTGGAAGAATTATCTGGATCTATGCTTTGTGGGTAAAATCTACAGGCATTCTGAATTTAGACACCAGACACGCGCACATCTTCTGTTCGACATGGGACAGAACTAACGGGAAGTGCAGAGCTACATTTCATAATTCTTCTTCTAGCAGTGATGGAGCCTCAAAGAACTACGCAAGTAATGCATTTCAAAACTCCATGAAGGTATTTCAAAATGTAGTGAGAGAGTTCTAAAACACTGTGTTGGAGTGGGAAGGATGGGGTCAACTACATGTGATTTTACTGTAGTGACAGCCTGTAGATTTATAGCAAACTATTCTTTAAAAATGGGTCTTAAAGGATTTTTAGAATTTTTTTTTCATGATCATTAGAAAGTCATAAGAAACGCTGAATAACAAAACCATGTTTAAACTCTCCATCTCCCCCAAAGCACAAGGGCCTTCTCTTTCCTTCCCAGGTTACCTAGCACTCCCAAATAACTTCTTCCTAAAAACACATCAGGATTTAAAGGAGGAAAGGCACCAATGAGTGAATTTCTCATCCTTGCCATGTTTATAAGAGAAAATTACTGATTAAAGTCAATGTTTTAGTTAAAATATCACATAATAGACTTCTTAAAACACCTAAAGGTTTATCATCACGTGGATTCAACATTTACCTAATAATCCAAAGTCTAATTTCCCTTTCATGTGATATTTAGACGTGGTACTCAGAATCAAACTATAATACCCAGAGGCAGTTTAACTTTGCAATATCACTTCTTCAAATTACTATTTCTGAAAGAACAACAAACTGAAAATAGGGTATTACCTTAAGTACCTGACAATACTTGAGGAAATTTTGATGGGTAGAATAAAACAAACATTTAATGTAGTTTATGAACCAACAAGTGGAAACATGGAGGAAACTACCTGGAAAAACACACACTAAAATCACAAAGTCTTAGAAATTTAGAAACCCTCCCGCGGTATGGATAAGAAAACTGACACCAGGTGTGGTTTGGCAGGATAGATGCAGCCTTATTGATATTAGGGAGACAAGCTATATATAATTCAGATCTTCTGATAGATTTTTTTCAGTGCAATTTCCACGGCATATTTCTAAATTAACTCTTTCTTAAACATGCTGTCGTCCAATATAATACTTTTCATAGGGTGGTGATTTTGAGAGCTGGTAACCCACCTGCAACAATGACTAGCTGTCCATGAATGTTATTATTAGAAGCTTTGAAAGCTGGTCTCTGTGAAGTGAAAGGTGTAGTAATGAGACACGGCATGTTCACATAGTGTGGTGGTATCCCACTGAGGGCTAATGCTTTCCCAACTTCACCAGTCCAACCCACCCAAGTCAGCTGAGGCCTGGGGTGTCCTCTGCAGAGCCAGAGTAGGTTTGGCACAGGAAGTGTTGGTGTATGTGCTCGGGCATGAGTGATGAAGTCAATGAGGATGTCAGCATTTTTGGTTCCCTCTCTCTAGCTCAGAGGAGTACAGCTGGAAACTTCAAACTGACCACATACCAATGAACTATTGGCTAAAACTGGAACGGCCTCACTCAGCTACAGGGAACCTGAGCCAAAAAGATCCTAATGAGTATGTTGGCTCAGGTGCTTGCCCTCTTTTTCAATGTTTTAGTAGTTTAGTAGGCAAAGAAAAAGAAAATTCATATGGAATATTTTCTGATAATTTAACACTGTACACTACAGATTTTCATATATCTTTACAATTAACTAAAACTTTTCACTGTTCATTCAGCTATTATGTGGATTTAGCTATAGAAACATGTTGCCGGGATTTCACTGAAATAAAATTTCTCTCATGAATGTATGCTTTTTTTTTAGTTTGCTGCTTATATTTCAGTCTGCTAGATTTTATAAAAGCAGATTTATCCCTTCATGGCTTTAAATCAAGTGATTTTGATCAATTTAGCCTCACATACATTTAGTTAAATTCGAGAATGGCTTTAGGAACCACGATATGAACCAATTTGTTATAAAGTGAAAATGAGCAACATCCCCCCTACCCCAAACCCATTACTACGTGGCTAAAATAAATCTCCACAAAGGAGAATAAACAAAGCTATTTCTGCTCCTAACACCACCATCATTCTATTCCATGTCTTGATCAAATCAATATTATCATTTGTCATTACAGCTGTCTACTTCTTATGTGTCATCCTCATAACCACCCTAATGGCAGGCGTTATTAGCCCCATTTTATAGATTGTGAAACTGAGAACTAGAGCTAAATAACTTTCCCAGAGAGTAACTGGCAGAGCTGCAATTCAAACCCTGGACGGCTTAACTTCAAACTCCCATCTTTCAAATGCAAAATGTCTGCTTATTCTCCCAAAGTTTTCTCAAATTGACCCAGAATGGAATAAGAAAAATTTTCACTCTGTGTCTGAGTTGTTTCGTTTTTAACTCCCAAACTCAAAGCAGTTCATGTCTGGTAAAGTGACCTACCTCTTCCTACCTCACGGGACTTTTTTTTAAAACTAAATTCCTCAAAGCTTCGTATTTAATCTACTTGTAAGCAAGTAGTTTTACACACAACCTAAAATAGTGGGATCACTTTAGAATCACTCATCCTGTAGTCCACTCGAGCAATAGTTGGTTTTATCTTAACTTGCTTATCGGTTATAAGAACGAGAAGAGTGAATTTGTCACTTCCTCACGGTCACTTTGAGTCAGAAATAGAATTCTGGTTTAAGGCCTGGTTGCTAAACCCCGCTTCCTCTGCAATGGTACGCCACCACTAGTAAGCTGGTCACTAAGAAACAGAAAATAACAATAGAAAGTATGGGATATTTAAAATACTTTTCCTGCTGATCTCTCCTTCCCCTACCTGTCCATCCTTCTAGTTTGCCCGTTTCCTCTACATTCTATATTGTGATCATGGAAAGAAATTGCAACTGCCTTGGCAGATAAGGAAAAAAACCTTATTCCTATTTCAAACATGAAGCAAATGTTTCATTTCCTTTTCTTATTAAAATACGGGAGATAGCCTCAAAAATTGAGTCTTTAAAAAAAGCGTTATGTTAAATCCATTTCTTCTACTTAAATTTCACTAGTACAGACTATTATCTTTTCATTTATAAATTTAAGACAGTTCACTAAGAAATCCAAAGGTACCCACACACATGGCACTTGGCAATGTAGAGGGGTTTGCCCAAAGCTGAACTGCAGACTGAACTTTCTGTGGTGGTAGAAATTTTCTATATTTGTGCTATCTGATAAGATAGCCACATGAGCACTTGAATCATGGCTTGTGTGACCAAGGAACTGAAGTTGTTTTATTTAAATTCATTTAAATTTAAATTTTAAAAGCAACCCAGGGCTAGTAGACACCACAGGTCTAAAGTCTGAATATATCTTTTATTTTTAACTTTTTATTTCGAAATAATTGTGGACTGGCAGGAAGTTGCAAAAATAGTACAGGAAGGTCCAGTTTCCCGTAATGATCACGTTGTATACAACTATAGTACAATATCAAAACTAGGAAACTGACGCTGGCACAATGCGTATGTTTAGTTCTATGCCATTTTATCACTCGTATAGATTTATGTCACTGCCACCACAATCAAGATACTGAACAATTCCATCACCACAAAGAGCTCCCTCATGCTACCCCTGTATAGTCATACCCAACATGCTTCTCCCCATCAGCCCTAGCCCCTAGCAGCCACTTATGTGTTCTCTATTTCTAGCACGTTGTCATTTACAGAATGCTACCTAAGTGGAATTGCACAGTAGGAAACTTTCTGAGATCGGCTTTTTCCACTCAGCATAATGCCCTTGAGACTCATTCAAGCTCTTAAAAGTATCAATCCTGTGTTCTTTGTTATTGCGGCAAAGAGTTCCATAGTGTGGTCGTACCACAGTTAGGTTAGCCACACTTGTTAATGAACATTAGGCTGTTTACAGTTTTGGGCTATTATAAATAAAACTGCTATGAACATTCTTGTACAGGTTTTAATGCAGATCTAACTTTTCAGTTCTCTGGGATAAATGCGCAGAAGCGCAATTGCTAGATTGTATGACGAGTGTCCACATGGGCTTACGTTCATTTGTCATCCATATGTCCTTTCCAGTGAAATGTGTCTTCATGTTGTTTGCCCTTTTTCTAGTGAGACTGGAATTCTTTACTGTTAAGTTTTGAGAGTTCTTTATATATTTTGATAGAGTTCTTTGTCAAATATAGCGTTTCCAAATTTTTTTTCAGTCTATAGCTTGTCTTTTCGCCCTTTAACAGTCTTTCACAGAGCAAAAATTTTCAATTTTGATGAAATCCTATTTATCTATTTTTTTTTCTTTTATGGTTCATGCTTCTGGTGTCATGGCTAAGATCTTTTTGCCAAGCCGAAGGTCCTGAAGATTCTATCCTATGTTTTCTTTTAAAAGTTTTACAATTTTATGGTTTACATTGAAAGTGATGACCTGTTTTGACTTAATTTATATATAATGTCTAAGGTTTAGGTTGAGGTTCATTTTTTTGCCCAGAGACATCCAACTTCTCTAGCATCGCCTGTTGAAAAGATAAACTGTATTACTTTTGCACCTCTGTCAAAAATAAGTTGGCTATACCTGTATGAGGCTACCTCTGGGTTCTCTATTCTGTTGCATTTATCTATTTGTCTGTCTCTCTGACAATACCATAGTCTTGATTACTGTAGCTGCATAATGTCTTAAAACTGGGGAGTGACTATCCCATTATTCTTCTTTCTCCAAACTGTTTTAGCCATACTAGGTACTTTGCCTTTCTATGTAAATTCTAGAAATAATACTAACTATACCTACAAAAGTCATGCTAGAATTTTGTTAGGAATTGTGTTAAACTTAGACATCAATTTGGGAGAACTGTCATCTGTACCATATTGAGAGTCTTTCAATCCATGAACACAGTACGTCTCTCCTTTTATTTAGATCTTTGGTTTCTTTCATCAGCACTTTGTAGTTTTCATGGGAATATCTTTTAAAGGCAACCCAAAGGATGAACTAGAAATAGCTTGTAAATGCCACCAATATAAAAAGTGATAGTCCAAATAAGTTTTGGAAGTCAAAATGATGTTGGTTAACTAAAGTTAAAAATCAAGAATAACACAAACCCAAATATATCCACTTGGGGCAAATAAGCAGATTTTGCTGAAAGACAGGATTTACATAATTTACAAAGAAATGAAATGGCACTACAGGCAATTTTGTAATTAAAACAGTAAACTGGGCAGACTGGAAGTATAAAGGATAGAGTAAGTATCCTCCAATTACATGCAGCACTGTTTCCTCCTTTTTCTGATTATTCCATATATTCTATGTATCAAAGCTGTGCATTACATGTGCAATAATAGTGCAAGAGGAGGGCTCTAAATTACATAATTTCAAAGGTCCCTTCCAAGTCCTACATTACATTATTTTATGAATTATATTTTTGAGGAGTAACTGGTAGAAAATAATGCTTTATGAATTTTGCTGCTTAAATATTCACAGAGGGAAGGTCAAATGGAAAACAATAATTCTGTTGAAGAGTAAACATATATAACTATTTGGACAGTTTACTAAAGCTATGGGGAAAAGTGGGATATGAGAAAATCTTGAAAGGATTAAAATTATTTAGCCCAGAAATGAGAATTCTGAAAATATCTGGAAGGTATTCAGGAAATTACGTAGGAACCCAAGGGAAATAAAGGACAATTTTTAAATATATACAAGAATACATTCTTAACAATTGGAGTTCCAAGTAGTGAGGATACAGTAGGTTGTACAAACGCTGAAATAAGTAAGATCCTATTAACGATGAGTGAGGCAAAGTTGCGAAGGCGGGAGAGTACCAAAATAACTCAGAGACCCCCACCATTCTACAAGGGTGTAGTCCAAGCCTTCAGAAAACCATGCCCACTTTTCAAATCTGACTGAGAAAGAAGAATTTGAAGCCTGGAGACTAAGGAGTAAATAACCACGCCCATTTCCTTACCACCTCTGTGTCTCCTAAAAGGCTTTAGTGGTTCACACACAGCAATTGCTTGATGGATTGATAAGGACCTGGGATATAGCAAAGCAAATAAAATTGTAATTTGTGAAGAAACAGAAGAAGATAATTTCTGAAAACCAAGAGTGTGGGCATCATTTTCTAAACTGTTGGTGATGATATCATGCCAGGGAAGTTTGGTGCTGGATGGAGAGTATCAAGAAGAAGCTAGAAGGTTCCTCACACAGAACCATAAACACATGTATCTATCATCTCATTCAAATACCCATAATCTCACTGTTGACTATGTCACTCCACTAGATTTGGTAAGGTATGAGGAGAATAAGAAGAAAAACATAAATAAAAGAACCAAAGAGAGATGGGGGCTGCCCAGTGGCAAAGCAGTTAGGTTCACATGCTCCGCTTCAGCAGCCGGGCTTCACTGGTTCGGATTCCAGGCGTGAACCTAGGCACTGCTCATCAAGCCATGCTGTGGCAGGTGTCCCACATACAAAATAGACAAAGATGGACATAGATATAGGCTCAGACCCAATCTTCCTCAGCAAAAAGAGCAAGACTGGCAGCAGATGTTAGCTCAGGGCTAATCTTCCTCAAAAAAAAAAACACAAAGTTCATTAATAGTCACACTTGACAACTGCTCAGATGTGAGAGAGTAAAACTAAAAGCAAGTAAGGAAATTAGTGTTGCCCAAACATTTTTACAAACAACCAAAGAAAAATATTCAAATTACTTCAATATCTAACAACTTATCAGTGCTATCAAGATAATGCATAACCAAACCCAAAAGCATGAAATCAAAGTTAAAAATAGGAACTACAGTTAAAGGTCAAAGATTTAATACCAGTCAGATTCTATGAATTTTAAAGCTACAAGATGTATTTAAACTCAGTTAAATCACCATTGTCATAGAGCATTAATTTGATTTTTTTTTTTTTTAAATAGCGCTCCAAATTGGATAGGGAAAAATTTACTAATGTAAGTGCTTAACAAATTCAGGAAGCCATTTACTAGCCTGTTAAGCTAACCTAATAGATGATTCGGGTAAATAAGCAAACGCAGAGGAGACTTCTGCTGCCATCTGTTTGGTCCTCTCTTGATAATCTGGAAACAGCTGCACACAAAAGCTCCAAAGGATAGAAAACCTCAAGATTCTTTCGTCCCATTATCCACCCTCTGCCTTTACCACAATCATTTCTACAATGCACCCAGAGTCTGCCTTTCCTTGTCCACAACTCTTAAACATCATTTAGTCCCTATTTTAAGAAGGGAAGCGTGAGGAAGGGGGCTATTTCTCTACATTTGGTAATAGTCAAGGCAAATTTTATTAAAAATAAATAGTTCAGTGTTAAGACCAATTAAGATATATAAATGCATCAGACGTCTCTGTCGCATACAAATCTTGATACAATCAAAGATGCTGGAGGGGCCGGCCCCATGGCTGAGTGGTTAAGTTTGTGTGCTCCGCTTCAGCGGCCCAGGGTTTGGCCGGTTCGGATCCTGGGCGTGGACATGGCACTGCTCATCAGGCCATGCTGAGGCGGCATCCCCACATGCCACAACTAGAAGGACCCACAATTAAGAATATATAACTATGTACCGGGGGTGCTTTGGGGAGGAAAAGGAAAAAAAAAAAAGAGCTGGAGAATATTACTCTGTTGATGAAGAAGGTTAAAATTTAATTCTACCAGAAAAATGACTTTAGTCCACCAGTGAAATATAACATTTAAAATTTCCAGAGACAGGGGCTGGCCCCGTGGCAGAGTGGTTAAGTTCACGTGCTCAACTGCAGGCAACCCAGTGTTTCGTTGGTTCGAAACCTGGGCGCGGACATGGCACTGCTCATCAGACCACACTGAGGCAGCGTCCCACACGCCACAACTAGAAGGACCCACAATGAAGAATATACAACTATGTACTGGGGGGCTTTACGGAAAAAAAAGGAAAAATAAAATCTTAAAAAAAAAAAAAATTTCCAGAGACAGCAAGAGGCTCTTTATATGTAAATGTTTTCTTTACTTTTTCTTTTTTTCTTTTTTTGAGGAAGATTAGCCCTGAGCTAACATCTGCCGCCGATCCTCCTCTTCTTGCTGAGGAAGACTGGCTCTGAGCTAACATCCGTGCTGAGGAAGACTGGCTCTGAGCTAACATCCGTGCCCATCTTCCTCTATTTTATATGCTGGACGCCTGCCACAGAATGGCTTGATAAGTGGTGCATAGTTCGAACCTGCGAGCCCTGGGCTGCCAGAGTGTGTGAACTTAACTGCTACACTACCAGGCCAGTCCCCGTAAACATTTTCTTTTAACCTCCTTCCAGAGCTTGCACCTTTCTTCAAGTGATAAACAATTACTTTTCACCAACTCATAACTTAAGTCAAGAGTGCCTTTTCAATACTAAAAAAACTCTAACAGATTCGAGTGGGTTAATGATAGCCACAAATTCTTTGTCACTACTCCCACCAAGAGGCAGTGTCAATTTCTCCACCTCCTTGAATCTGGACTAGGCCTGTCCAACAGAAAAGGGCAGAAATAACATTGTGCCAGTTCTGGGCTAAATTTTTAAGAAGGCTGGCAACTTCAGCTTCCTCATTTTCAAAGCCTAGCTGCCATGTTGGGAGATGGTTCAAACAGCCATATGCATGAGAAAGGCCTACAGGGAAGAGCAACAAGGCCCAGCTGACGACTCCAGCTAAAATCCCAGTTGACACCCAGCACCAACTTGCCAGCCACGCAAGTGAGCTATCATGGAAATAAACTCTACAGCCCTAATCGAGCTGTCCCAGCTGACCGCATACAGACCAGCGATGAGCCATCCTTACCAAACCCTGGCCAAATCCCAAAATTGTGAGCAAGAAAATAACTGTTGCCTTATGCCACTAAATTTGGGAGTGATTTGTTATGCAGCAATAGATAAGTGAAACAAAATCTGGTACCAGAAGTGGGGCTCTGCTGTAATAAAAACCTAAACTACATACTAGCTTTGGGTCCAGGTGGTGGGCAAAAGCTGGAACAGGCTTGAGGAAACTGTTAATAAAGATTTATTATTGGTGGCTGAAGAAAGGGGACCTAAGCTGCATACTGGCAGAAAAATTAGCCAACCCATTGCATGCAGTAATGTGGAAGATAGAAAGGGTACCTAATGAACTCAGGGTCCTGACTAAGGAGAACTCCAGGAAGAATGCTGAAAGTATTAACTGGCTCATTTCAGCTGCCTATGATAAAATACAGGAGACGTGAGATGAACAAAGGAACTGTTTGGTTCCCTTTCAAGAAAATTTAGAAGAAATATAAAGGAGCCAGATTTGGTGGGTTCAAAAATAAAACAATTCCTCATTTCAGCATCTTAGCAAAAAGTAAGCTCAAAATAAGAAATGGCTCAGGGCAAAAATCAAATCCTGTGCCGCCGGTAAAAGGTGGCCTCGAGGATATAGCTGTATGACCCTTTGTTGAGAGCCTTCATGAAGAGTCTAGGTGGTTCCTCATAGACCTTTTCCATTAGACCAGTGGTTCTAATAACTTTGTGTGCATCAGACTCAGCTGGGGCATTTGTTAAACTGACATGTGTCTCCCATTTTCCCCTTCTCTGTTTTTAAATTATTAACAGCTTTACTGAGATATAATTCACATACCATACAATTTACCCAAAGTTTGAGACTCAAAGCCTTTTAGTATATTCATAGTTACACACAACCAGTCAATTTTAGAACATTTTCATTACCTCAAAAAGTAACCTGTACCCTTTAGTTATCACCTCCCATACACCCATCCCCACCAGCCCTAAGAAAGCACTCATCTACTTCATGTCTCTATAGATTTGCCTATTCTGGACATTTTACATAAATGAAATCATAACGTGATCTTTTTGTGACTGGCTTCTTTCACTTAGCACATTTCCAAGGTCCATCTATATAGTAGTAGGTATCAGTACTTCCTTCCATTGTATGGACATACGACTAATTTTATTTATCCATTCATCAGTTGGTGGCTATTTGGGTTGTTTACACCTTTTGGCTATTATAATGTTGCTATGAACATTTGTGTACAAGTTGTGGCGTGGACATGTTTTCCTCTGAGTATATGCTTATGTACGGAATTGCTGGGTCAAACGGTAACTCTATGTTTTAAGGTTTTGTGGACCCGCCAGACTATTTCCAAAGTGACCGCACCATTTTACATTCCCACCAGCAGTGCATCAGGGTTTTGACTTCTCTACAGTTCCTAAAGCCTTTTTGAAGGAGAGCGCCTGTTGCAGTTTTCCTGGCCCTGCCTTACCATTGTATGTTGGATGGGGGAGAAGAGCAAATAACTTGTCCCTTTAGTTCACAGGTATTCAGTTTGAGATTGGCTGTACCCAAAGAGCCTCATCTGCACCTGGACGTGATTTAATGATGACATCCTGGACTCAAGCTGATATAGTAATGGAGTGAGACTTGTGCGGGTCTTGCATGTGGGTTAGGATATTTTGAAGGTGTGAGGGGCCAGAGAGCACACTGCGGTAAATTGTTATTTTGGTGATCACCTCCAACGAACCACACTTCCAGGTATTCATGTCCTTGTATGGTCTCCTCCCACACTGACTCTGGGCTGGACCTATTACTGCTTAGACAGCTAGAATATGGCAGAAATGATGCTGTGCTAGTTCTGGGCCTAGCCCTTAATTGGTTGGGCAGCATCTATTTCTTCCATTTTGGAACCCAGATAGCACAAGGCAACCCAAGCAACCAGTGGGTCCCAGCTGAGCTCCCATCCAAGCCTCAGAGGACCACAGCCATTCCAGCATCCAGCTGACACCACATGAAACAGAACACCTGGTCAACCCACTGAATCATGAGATAATAAATTGCTGTTTTAAGCTACTAAGTTTCAGAGTGGTTTATTACACTGCAATAAATAATGAAAACATAGGTCCCTTTTAGAGGTATTTTAAACTTCACCTCTCTCTAGTCATGATAGGCTAGTTAACTACGAAGAAATGTAATGTGGAATAAACTTTTTCTTCCTCTTAAAATGTAATGTATTCCACCTAGGATCAATTTAACAATCATTTAAGCAAATGAAACATACCTTCCAAGTCTCAAGAGACTTTTCTGAGAGTCTGTCTTAGAGATCTTAGAGTCTAAGCCACTAATAATGACAAAAACTTAGGAGTTTGCATTTTCAGTAGAACACAATGACCAGCTACACAGGCCACAGGGAGGACTGGCCAGGGATGGGAGGTCTTAGCATTAGCTGACATCTCTTGGTGCTCAGCAAGGCACACCAAGGGTACAGACAAATCTAAGAAAAGGCCCTGTGTATCAGGTAAATTCACAACAGGAATTCGGCAGTCAGTAGGGGATACACAGACACCAAGCAATCTGACCTAAGAGCCAGGGAATCCTCAAGGTTCAGTCACAAGGGTTAAGATGGCAGGTCTTCCGAATGAAGCCTGTTGTTATGGCAACCAGCAAAGATTTTTAACATCAGTAACTCCAATAAGAATTTGTAAGCTCTGCTTTCTCTTATGCTGATGCAGCTGCTGCCCTTCTGCTTAGCTCCTTTGGATTAAAGGACCCTCACATGTCTGACCCAGTCACCCATCTTTCAGTCCATCCTATGGATGGCCATGACAAGGAGCTTGGAGGATTCTGCACCTTAAGAATAGGGACATTAATAGTTAATCCCTCATAAGATGGTAGACTCAGTCTTCTAATTTTCATAGGATAGTGCTTAGAAATGTTCCAGACACACAGTAAATTCTCGATATATTACACTATCAACATATGACATTTTGGTAAATTTGCTCAATTTCATGCACATCTGCCCTAAAAACAATGAATTTCAAGGAAAAAAAATTAAATAAAAAAGAGCATCAACTCACAAGTCTATTAATAGGGAACTGGTTTAAACAAACTGTAGTACAGCTATAGAGAGAAATACTATGCTGCCTTAAAAGAGAGAATAAATAAAATTAAGGAAGAGGATTTTGAAAGATTTGATGAGGAAAATTTCTAATATATAGAAATGAAAAACCAAGTTGAATAGAACATTCAATTCCATTTTTAAAATAAGTATATACTGTTTGTATATGCATAGAAAAAATCTGGTAGAAACCGTGAGACTAAACAAACACTAAAATTTGGGTGGGAATTTCACTTTCTACATAATATATTGCTATAATTGTTTTATTGATAGTAGGCACACATGACTCATCATAAGAAAAACAATTTAAAGGCACACAGATCTTTCTTAAAACGCAGCATGCTTTTTTACCTGAATTTGTTCACATAGTTGTCAGTGTTCACTCTTCTTTAGCACTCGAGCAGCTCAAGTCTGTTTTTAGAACAGTGTCAGAAGCTGCTATATGAGCTGTTTCCTGTATTGGGCAGCTATTTTTAATTAATGAACATTTTGTTATAAGAGTTCACTGGAAAATAAAAAACACCACCATTTCTGCAAGTTAAACTAAGGAAAGGCTTACTCTCTAAGATAAAATGAAAGATTTAAGTTATAAAAAAAGTACTCTACTTTAAAAGATCTTAAATGGTATGGGGTATTTAGTATTAAGCACTTTATTTCCACTATGATGCTGAGATCAATTAACCTCCTTAAAAAAATTCCTCAAGGAGCAGATCGAAATTCTATTTACTTACTTTCTCCTCAAAAATAATATACCGTTCTTTATATAGTAGGCACTCAAATGCAAGCTGCGGGAAAATCAGACGAAAGAGAGAAAAGAGAACACAGAAATAGAATAAGATTTTTTTTAAACCAAATATTTATTAAGCAACTATGTGCAAAGTACTACACTGTCCAGGAGAATTAAAATCGTGGTTGCTGTATCTGTGAGCACGAATAGCAACATAATCAGCCCCTTCCACTTCATTAGATTCTCCCAAGGTTTATATGAGATAATACAACTCAAAAGATAGCTGCTGTGTAAACGAATTATACTTTTCCTCTATCCAGTTCTCCAACCCATGGGTTACACAGCACCAGAGGAGTCCTCTGAAGAGCCAGCAGCAGTGAGACCAGGTGAGAAGTCAATGGGTAGGTAACGGAACCAGAGTTCCCAAGGTCCCACCAAGCCACTCTCCCATAGGAGGAGGACAGGATTTTCCTGTAGATCTAAGAGGTTTTAAGAAGGCTCGCACTGCACTGTGTACAGTAATGTGCAGTCCGGTCACAAGAAGAAGGGTTTATTGTTCTCTTGCCAAACTGTAATCCTCATGACAGGTGGCAATCCACTCCATCATACTAACATCTACCCACACCCTCTTCTCTCACCATTTCCCTAAATTCCTCACATTTGTAAACTGCTTCACAATTTTTAAAGTGCTTTCTCATCCATTAATTTGATTCAAGCAGGTTCTAGGATTTCTATCTAATACATTTAGCTAAAAATGCTGGCATTTGAGAGAAGTTCTCAGGATGGGGTGGAGAGGGCTCCTAATGTCTTTTAAGGGGACCTTGCCTGTAGCACAGCCCATGGTGGGTGTGACGGTTAATTCTGTGTGTCAGCGTGGAGCGTGTTTTTGGACGAGATTAACATTTAAAGCAGTGAACTTTGAGCAAGCAGATTGCCCTCCATAATGTGCGTGGGCCTCAATCAATCAGTCGACAGTCTAACTAGAACAAAAAGACCAGTCTCCCTGAGCAAGAGGGAATTCTTCAGCAGACTGCCTTCAGATTGCAGCTGCACCACTGGCTCTCCTAGGTCTTGAGCCTGCTGGTGTACACTGCAGATTTGGACTTGCCAGTGTCCAAAACACATGAGCCAATTCCTCATAACATACACGTGCACACATGTGTGCACACATACATGCATACACACACATCCTATTGGTTCTGTTTCTCTGGAGAATCCTAATACAGGGGTCCCCTTGGGAAGTCAGAGCCTGGCTACCAGCAGTTTAATATCTACACAGTTAAAAGTCACTTGATGAGTAACAAACAGACTCCCCCGACTAGGGCATGCCTAACCCTTCTTCCTACCATGGTGCTTTCCAGCAAACCATGCTGTTTGGAGAGGAAGGATATGCTTGGAATAGATATAGCTCAGCACATCATATTGTCCCTTTCTGATTAGATTGTTAAAAAGAGAAATGAGTCCTGAAAGCAGCTCATACTCTGCTCAAAGCTTAAAAACACAAATATAATATAAAAATCACATAATTAGATAGATAAACTTCAGCAATGACCTGCCAAGATCATTGTGGACATGAGAGGATAAAAGGGGAGGTAAAGACAACAGACAGTGGCAGAAAGTACAAGGGCCTCTGATTCCGGGCATCACACACATTCTTCTCCATTACAAATGATTCATTTATTCAAACTTGCCTCAAAATACCTCAATATTACCAAATATCGACCTAAACAGTTATGGAACTTCTCTATCCAGTTCTCACCCCCTTCACCAACATTTGCCTGGTTAAGCAAATGACCCACTGTATACGTGCAACCTTGTGGTTATGCTTCATCCTAACTTGCCCCATTCATGTAAGCCTTATCTCACCTTGCTGCTATCTAATCTGGCCTGCCCCTGTTACGCAGTAGCATCCACAGGGAATCCCTTTACAGCATCCTCTTCTCACTGACAGCGCTACTTCTCCAGGCTCTACTTCCGGCCCCTCCCACTCATCTTCCGATGAAGATGGTACCCATAGCCCTGACAATTTACATATTTGCATTTACTTTTCTCGTACCAAACCAACATTTTGAACTATTTCTTGAACACAAACTTTCAAACAATATACTTTCTCCCACTTTCGATTGTCTTTACCTCCTCCTCTTTGCCTCTCGTTTCCACAGTGTATCCTGCCCTATGGCCGTGTATACACCTCTCTGGCTTTAATCTCTATCACAAATTGGAGTTGTAGGTAGAACAGACATTACTATACACAATTTAAAGATGAGGAAACAGATGCAAAAAGAGATGAAGTGACTTCTACAAGTTCAGACTATAAATTAATAATAAAACTACAATTAGGACACATTTTCTATTAACTCAGTTTAATTAATGTCTATTTGGCACATAGGAAGCTCTCAATAAACTTCATCCTTTCTTCTTCTTCTTCTTCTTCCTCTTCCTCCTCCTCTTCTCCTTTTTCTATAATCAACCTTCCAAATGTTCTATAATATAAATGCCCTACTCGCACTTGTCCTTTTTCTTTAATCTGTTGTAGAATCATGAATTTCAGCTGGATGAGGCCAAACACACTTAGAAACCATGGCTAATCCAGTGTTTATTTACACAACACACTGCATGGGGTCACATGCAAATAAGTGCTTAGCAAAAACTTTAAGAGAAACTAGGGTAGAAAGGAAAAAAATCACAACTTAAAGAATATCTCCAGCTGTTGAATTGCCTGCTTATTGCCTATGTGAAATAGCCAGTAAGTGCAGACCTTTACTTAATTTTTCCCTCATGGGATCACTTTATAGAACACTGTCTGTCTTGGCTACATTCTAAACCCAAGTAGCAAATACACAGCGTGGTCCTCTTCCTCTGCCATTTTTGACCTTGGGCCTTTACTCAAAACATGCAATTACTCTGCCCACATGGATTAATGCTTCTGCACAGAAGTGGGCAGGCAGGTGGTAAGAAGAGCTGAGTTCTCATTTAAATTCTTACACAACTTTTTCAGACATCGGTGTTGCCAACAATGACACCATCTGCCTACCTACTTCACAGGTTTTTCAGAACAAAACAGTGCAGAAGACAAAGCACAAAACATGGGCATTTATGACAGGCTTCCAGGTTTGCTATACAGAGGAGAAAAGAAATGTATTTGTGGGGACTGTACAGTGTTCCTCCAAATGATGTTACCTTAAATATCTGAGGTACAAAGTAGAGAAGAATAGGGTATTTACCTTTAAACAATGATAGCTTAATGATGCTTTCTTGTGCTATAGTCTTTAATTTGTCTCCCAAAGAATTAGTATTTTAATTAGTATTCAATTGAAAACAAAGGTACCTGACATTGACATTTTTAATTACATATTATAAAGGGTTTTGGTGTCAAGATTTTTAGTGGTAAGGCCGATGTGGGTTGAAGCTTTACTCTCTCCTACTTGCTATGTGACTTTGAACAAGCGAGCCAACCTCTTGAATCCTTGGGTTTTGTTTGCTTGTCTGTTTTTTGGTGGGGGTGGTTCTGTTGAATAAAGAAGACAATTCCTTCTTTTCTCTCCCAGGGTTATGAGGTGCAAGTGAGATCACACACACCAAGTTATGAACAAGACGGCGCTAGTTGACAATGCTGCTCTACTCCAGCGGCTGCTGAGGCAGCAGCCTGTTTCATTCCACAGTTCACACCTGAATTTCTAAAGTTGTCTCGAGTGGATTCGCTAGGCGATGTGAGTTAACATAAGCCCACTGATCCAAAAACGGCGAGAAATAAGGTTAAAAATCTACCCACGAAAGAATTACAGGGTGAGTAAAAGTTTTAACAGAAACGTTAGCTGAGACTCATGGTCCTTACATTGCATTGTCTTTCTGCTCGCACTGCCTTTAGTCATAGCTAGGGCACAAGTTAAGAGTGGGTGAGCTAATGAAAATGTCCATTTCAAGTACTCAAGGACTATTTGAAGCACCAAAGTCTAGGATCCAAACTTAGATGTTCCAAGAGATATCACCTTCTCATTTTGAAAGCAGCCCCGGATGTTGCCAAGCTGGAAGGTCTTCAGTTAAGATAGAAAAGCAAGCCAAAAAAGAATGTTTTCTATTATCTTTTTCTCTAAGGCAAAAGATTTTTTCAAACTGTGGTCTCATCGCATTAGTGGGTCCAATAGAAACCAGTGGAGTACAGAAGCACACAGAAAGGATAAGTTTTATTTCAGACGCACACATGCATGCACTTGCACACACACAGTGTTGTACTGGGTTATGGTTAAAAAGTTTGAAATCCACTATTCGATAGCAGAGTTACCGACTGCTCGCCTTCTGAAAATAAGTGGGAAAGCATTAGGTATTCAGTTTCCATGGTAACACTACTCTTTAGAAGTCCACTGCTGTGACAAAGAAAAGGAAGACAGTTGAAAAGGCTGGACTCTTGAGAAGAAAGTTTTCCCTCCCACCTCAGCACTTTGGTTCCAATGGTTCATTAATATGCCCAGATAGACAACACATTTTAAAGACAAGAGGCAAACAGATATGAAAAGAATCATTAGGGAGAGGGCAGGTGCAGAGGGAAAAACATGTTATTAATTCCAGGTATGGTGCTAGATTACATGGCCAGGCACACCACAGCTCCCTCCTTTAATCTTCACAATCCTCTAAGTACCACACTGTGGTAGCCGCTATGACTTAATAGTTTTGCATTTTAAGTGATGACCTAATGAAGGTCGTTTTCTTGTAGTCACAGGACTGGCAATTGTGGTCATTACCACCTGCTGAGCAGCAGTGCCTGGTTTTGGCGGTATAGGGTCTACATTCAGGATTATGGATAATCAGAAGGTAGATTCTAGAACATCTTCCAGACTGCACTTAAAACAATAGATTAATTGGCACAGATCTCAACTCAAAGAGCAAGACCAGCCAGTGACAGCCGGCTTCTATGGACCTCTGTTTGTGCATCTATAAAACAGGGCTAACAGTGCCTTACCGACCTCATGGCAGAGCTTTCCAAAGTTTCCAAAAGCTAAGATTTCATGATGCCTTTAAGATGACACATTCTAAGTAATAAATTCCATCGCCAGAAACTTCATCACCACGGGTAGCATTAAAATAAGCAGTAGAGAAATAAACTCTAGGGCACAAATTCTTTCCCTGAGGCACCCTGACTGGCCGCTCCCTACCTCCCACCCCTGCAGGGATGGCTGACCAGGCTTCCTAATCTTATAAGTCTGCCCAGAATTCTTGCTTCCGTCTTGCCATCTAGTGGCAGCACGACTCAGATGACTGGAGCAAATGTTGACTCCTTGTCAAGGGACAGAAAGATACGGGCCATTCCCTGAGCTAACAAATTCTTTCCTTAGACACCAGGTAGGAGCCACAAGACTTGGGAGCACCCACCACCCCTGCCCCGCCCCTTGGATTCTAGCCTTCAGATGCCTCCTACCTCCCAAAGCTTGTCTTCATTAAGAGAAACTTCATTTCCAGAGGAGCCACCAATTGAGAGGCCACTGTTTTTGCTAACATTTTTTTAAATGGTAAAATATAACAAATAGATGGCATCTTAAAGAGACTGAATTAAAGACCCATACAAGTAGAAATGATCTATTCTTAGAATTTATCCATCTATGAGACTCGAGGTCTCTGTGCTGCACAACTCTAGAGGGCATGAAGGGGCATTCAACAACCTAGCATATGTGAATGGCTCTCCATGGACCATCCACACAAGCTCAAGGGCCCCCATGAGACTCGCTACTACTTCATGTATCTCAAGTTTGCTATCCAAAACGAAAGGGGAGTCAGAACTCCCCTTTACTGCTTTCTTTGCGTCAGGAGCCTTCCCAGCTTAACAAAAGCTAAGCTCCAGAAATACTTATTTAAAAAAAAATTCTTCAAACAAACCTTTAACAACTCTTGTTCCTAAGAAGGTGTCAAATTGCTTCTAGCTTTCCACAGCTCTGGTTGGCTCCCACTTAGTCAAAATAGAAAAGTCCTCCAGGAGCTGTCCCCACATGGTTAGCCAAGAAGGGATAAAGCAGCACAGGGTTATGTAGCACATTTCATTTCCTCAAGCTGCTCCTTCTCCGGAAGGCGGGAAACACAGCAGCTAATCCTCTTTGCATTTCCTTTTTTCTTTAATTAATTGGTCCATTGAGAGGCAGAAAAGTTCGGAAAGAGAGCAAGAGAAAGACAGCAAGAGAGCAAAAGAGATCAGAGAAGGGAATCTACACTTATTGAGAACCTACTATGTAACAGACACTGGGCTGAGGCTTTTTTATATGTAGGTTATCGTTTTGGAGAAAAAATAGAGCAATGGTAGCAGAGTCAGAGATCAATCCCGCCTTTGTCAAAGTTACTAGGAATGCAACCTTGAAAAGCCTGTTATTTAAATTCTCTGAAGCCCTCTCTCCTCCAAACCCTCCTCATTATCACCCTGGTTCTGCTCTCCTGAAACAATGGGGGGGGGGGGTAGATAAGTAGAGTCCCAGGCATTTTTGCACTTTCAAACTGCCTCCAGGCTTTTGCCTATTTTTAGAAATATTTGGAGAAAAACTGTTTCATTAAAAAAAAAAAGTACATAGTGGCTTCCTCATAGATCAAAAAGAAATAAGTAGAAGGCAGATGCTAGCATAGGGTAGGGTTTCAATGGCATTGATTTAAAAGACGAGCACCCCCTGGAGAGAATGCGTAAGTGAATGGTAGTGAAAGTTAATGGCCTTGAACCAGAAAAGGGAGAGGTTCAAAACAGGAGAAAATAAGGTCATAATAGGAATTAATTACTGAGCACTTAAAAGTTTTGCAGGCCCCACTGTATTTGACACTCACGAGAAAAGGCAAACCATGGAACAAGCTGTGAAGGCATTTAAGATTGCCACATGGAATGGAAAAGTAATTTTTCTACCAACTTTCCTACGACAGATATGTCGTGTTTACTTGTTATTTACCAACCGATAGCATGCATAAACCAAACCAAATCCATAACTAAAAAGGTCATAGTAAAAACTTCTAAAAAACCGAAAGAAAGGAAAATAGTCACAGAGCAAATGGCATAAAGTGGGAGCAAAAGAACCAGTTACTTTCATTTAAAAAACACACAACATTCTTGAAATTCCCCCAGGAAGGTTTCTGTTTGCTTTATAGCATCTCTCAGTGCTCCGGGCAAATATGTGGATTCAAATTCCGCTCTGCTAGTTGTATAAATTTGCAGCAGATAAATAAACTACCTGGCAAAAAAGATCAGAGAAACAGATGAATAAATGGAAGTATTACTGCTAAACTCATCGGACGAAAGTCTCTTAACACTGTGGCATTTTTCATCACCTCGTCAGCCTCTAAGACTGAGGCAATCATTTGAAAGCCTTCGTTGCAAGTTAGGAGATGTGCAAATTATAAGAGGCCATGATAACCTTTATCTGAAAAGGGCAAAAGAAAAAGTTAGTAAATTTTATATTTCCACCAGTTTTAGTTACTTGAATAGTTATTATGGTGTTTTTCCACATGCTTCTGATTCAAAAATGATAATTTCCCAAGAGAAAAATATTTTTTCCTCAGTAAATACTCTATTATCAAACACAAGCTTAGAAGAATCAATACTAACTTTGAACATGATGAATAAGTTATGGACCCCAGACACAGAAACAAATCACACACATCATGTATGGATTAGATATCTCAGGTGCGGTTACTATAAATACAATTTCATAAAAAATTCACTAGTAGCCTCCCGGAGGAAATGAGTTACTTGTATTCTTTATCTCAGCTAATAGCACTTTCAAATGCCAGTTATTCAACAGAAACAATATGTAGAAAGAGCATGGGTTTTAAAGTAAGAGACCTACGCTGAAATACTGAATCTTTAATACCGTAATTGTGATCTTGTGCAAAGTATTTAACTTCTCTTAGCCTCAGTTTTGCCATCTATAAAATGGCAATATCTATTTCACAGGGTTACTGTTAACATTATATCACATATAATATGCAAAGGAAACCACACAGTCTAAAGCAACTCGTTGAATCTAATTAGATCTCACATGACCAACCCCTATTTACCTTAGATTTTCAGCATCTTTCTTTAAACTAGTCACCTCAAATTTTTTCATCATACAACCCATTAAAACTTTTTGACTCTGCACCCCAGGATATGTGCACTTATAAATTCTACATGGGAACTACTGTACTAATATATTACAAAAAACACAAAAATAGAACTTTTAATAAGATGTTACAGCAATAATATAAAAAGCACTTTTTAAATACTGGCTTCATAGTATTAATTAATATCTTAAGGCATGAGAAAACTTAAGCCAAATTTCATACTTAACAAAAGTGAACGTAAATTCAGACTTCAAAGAATCTTTGTGATAATTCTAATTTCATATTTCGGTCACCTTCTTGTCCTATCTGATTGGACATTGTTTTTGCATCATAATGTGGCTCAGAGTTATTACAAGGGTAAGCTCTACTATTTACTTATTGTTCACTTGTCTCGTATCTTTAGGCTTATCTTCAAACTGTGGTTTCTCTAAGAGTATCTTTACACTCAAACGTATGATTCTGTGAGAGTTTAGTTAAAGCTAAACAATATATTCTGTAAATCGACTAAACCAAGCACATATGAACTGCAACATTTAGCAAAATGCTAAAAGCAAAGGACAAAAAGGCCCAGCCACCCCACTGAGTCATGGAATTGCCATTCTCCTTTCAGGAAGCCTTACCTACCTCATGGGACATGACAATGTGACATTCAGACTGGGAAGCCAGCATCACCATATGTAGTAAGACATTTTTCAACATATATGATACATGTTAGTAAGGCTTATTTTTAAAATAATAAACAGAAGTTCTAATATTTTCTCCCAACATCTGGATTATCTTACACACCCCCAGAGTATAAACACCCTACACCCCACTTGGCCTTAGACTCTAAAACAGCCTCCTAACCAATGTCAGCCTCTCCCCTCCTCCAGTCCATCTTCTGTACTGTTTACCTTTCTAAATTATAAATCTGCTCCTGTTACCCACTCCCTCTCAGAAATCCTCAACGGCACTATGACTCCTTATGGGGTAAATCCAAATATTTAGACAAAAAAGCCTTTGGCATAAAATGTCTAGCTCCAAATTCATATACATCCAGCTTCACCTCTTACTAATGCCCACACTGTGCCTTATTCTGGAGTCCCACCAAATTGTTAGATGTTTCCCACACATGGTCTTGCAAATCTTCATTCATTCAGCAACCATTTACTGGCTGCCTATTATATACCAAGCATTGGGGAAGACAAGACCCAGCCTCCCAGCACAATAATCAAGTACATAAAATTATAGCATAATGTGAAAAGTACTCTAACGGAGATTTATACAAAGTCTTACGAAAGCCTGGGGTCAGGAATGCTTCTGAGCTCCATTTCCTGCACCCAGAACACACTTACCTCCCTTAGTCCTTGTTTCATAACCTCCTCCTAATCCTTCACAAATCCAGTTCAAATGTCAATTTTTGCTTCATAAACTGCCCTAGAAAGACTTGGTCTCTTCTGCCCAGCAGCTCCCGTATGACTTTGTCATGTTGTTATAACACGTACTGCTATTTCATAATGATATTTTCAATACAAGTTTTGTACAACACACCTTCAAATGTTAAAAAAAGTTGGGCAAAGTTACAAAATAATCATTCCACTTAATGACAACTATCAAATTTTTTAAGATTAACCATTCAAGAAATATATTTTCTCCTTAGGGGTTTTATTTTTCCAATTTTTAATGGAAGTATAATATACACAGAGAAAAGTACAGATGCTATGCTCAATCAATCTTCACACATTGAACACATTCCAGGAACCTGCACCCATCCTTAGGTCTTTATAAGTCCTAGCAACTATCTGACCATCTGTATTCAGACACTATGGGAGTGATAATCTAGTTTTTAGCCATTGGGGCTTCTTTCAAAAATAAGAATTCTTTCTTTTAAACATCAAATTGCAAATTCAAGGAATGGAAAAATTATAGCAAGAAAATATTTTGTGAATAAATAAGACACTTTAAATTGAGTCACTTGTATAATCAATGTTTTAGTATCTCACACTAGTCTGAGATAGTCTAATTTATTTCAAAATAAATATCCATTTTCCTTGAAAATACTTTTTACATTTTTAAATGCATATGCTTGCTTTTTCAAGTCTGTATTTTTGTTAAAGGAGATAAATCTAAATGTAGAAATGTCTTTAATGCCTAAAATTTATTTTTTGTGACCCTTTAATAGCAATAACCAAACATCCTCAAATAACCACAATTCACCAACCAAATCTATAATCTCTTTCAAATAACTATCTGCTGACTCAGCTCTTCCTGCCATCAAAATCCTTGAAAAATTTTAATTCAAATGAGTCAGTGAGGGGCCAGCCTCGTGGCCGAGTAGTTAAATTCACATGTTCCACTTTGGTGGCCCGGGATTCACTGGTTCAGATTCTGGGCACGGACGAACACACCGCACATCAAGACATGCTGTGGTGGCATCCCATGCAGGGGAACTAGAATGACCTACAACTAGGATATATACCTATGTAATGGGACTTTGGGGAGGAAAAAACAAAAAAGGAGGAAGATTGGCAACAGATGTTAGCTCAGGGCCTAGCTTCTTCACCAAAAAGCATAAAAAAAAGAAGTCAGTGACTCAAAAGATTTATGAAGGTACCATCACTCCTGTTGATAATTTCCCTCCTAGCAATAGCCAGTTATATGAAGAAAGGACCAGCAATTCCAGTACAAAACCTGGCTTCTTCTCTAACTAATCGAGAAACTTTAGGCAACTCCCTTAAACTCTATGATCCTCATCTGTAAAAATGAGGATCACATTACTGAATAGGTGAATGCTTTCCAAACAAAAAAACTCCCCCCAAATTCAGTTACACCTGTGAAATACTGCTGTTAAATCTAGAACAAATGGGACCGGCCCCGTGGCCAAGTGGTTAAGTTCACGTGCTCTGCTTCGGCGGCCCAGAGGTTCACCAGTTCGAGTCCTGGGTGCAGACATGGCACCGCTCATCAAGTCATGCTGAGGCAGCGTACCACATGCCACAAACTAGAAGGACCCACAACTAAAAATACACAACTATGTACCGGGGGGCTTCGGGAGAAAAAGGAAAAATAAAATCTTTAAAAAAAAAAAATCTAGAACAATGAAGGTAGAGTTAGAAGCTATATAATAGAGCCCTGGCCCTACTATTGATTTGTTGAGTGACCTTAATCGAGTCATTAAATCTCTCTATGCCTCATTGGTTAGAACACTGGACCAGATCACTAGTTCCAGGTGTGTGGGTGTTGGAGCACTTGAAATTCATGATGTTCTTTGCAGAACATGTTCCTGTGGGATAGAATAAAATATTGATTTACCAACCAAGTTCACTTCTATCACACACAGGGGACTCTTATTGGCAGAAAACATAACTATGTTACACCTATTAGAAATAATAATAATAAAAAAAAAATCACAGCCACAAGCAAACAAGGCCACAAAAAATGGGCTGTTTGAGTTTTTCTGTTAGTTTGCATTCAATTGTACCTGCACAAATTTCCCCTTGAAATCAGTTAGTACTCTCAAGCAGAAAAATGGCACGAAATGATGAAAGTTTACCCAAAAACTTGAGTGAAAAATTTTTAAATAAGGAAATTCTATTCATTATCTAATTTACAAGAAGGAAAGCAATCCTGTCATTATTGAATGTAATTATCAATCCTTTGATTATTTAATTTCAAGAGCAGAACTCATCGCCCCAGCTCCTGGGAAGAGAGTGGGAGGAGGGAAGAACTTGACACTCCCTAAGGTTCCTTTCAGCCCCAGGACTCTTCGCTTTCCACTGAAATTTGCATTCTATTTGCATATGCTACATGCTATTCTGGGCATAAACAACAATATAACATTTTTAACACTGCTTAATAAGCTGACCATTTTTCATGAAACAGACCAGCATGCATATACATACATACACTCACACCTAAACACATACCCACAAAACACGACCCTTGGGGGCTGGCTCCCCTGAAGACATCCTTGACGTTCACTGAATGCTGTAATGGTACATATCAATCCATACTAATTTGACAAACCAAGCACAGGCCATCTTTTCTTGCAAAAGACCCTGGCAATTAGATATTAGAAATTTCCCTCCACAGTCGACAAATACTATGGCGTATTTGTGATGTATATCTGTGGCAGGCATTGGATAAACGGTCCAAAATGAGGGCAGCTGGAAATGGTAAGAAAAATGATCTAGTTAATGCGGTTCCCCACTAGGCCTTATTATTTCAGGTGTAGCACTCTTCAATCAACTTAACGGACAAAAATAACCCTAGACCCACTTTGGCTAAAATACAAAATGTCTCACAATGATTTTCCTTCATGTAACTCTGATTTCTAGTTTAAAAAAAAAAAAAAACTATAAACAATGTTGAATTAGAATCCTTTTTAATATGACACTGTTTTCCTTGGTAGAAATGAGACGTTTACCTCTAAGGAACTTTCTAATGACGTACTGTAGAATACTGTAGAATACTGTAGAATGAAAAGCACAGAAGCCCTACTTTGCTTTTTAAAATCTAAAGGTTTCTGGATAATTTAGTTTCTTCATCATGACACACCTGCTCATTCCAGAACTTAGAACAGGTTATACCAGTTCATGTTCTCCTATTTCCATTTTGTCCCAACTATCACCCTGTTAATGTAGAAACAATGAACACTTAAATGAACACGTGAAAAAAAAAAAACAGTAAAAGAAGCCCTGCTCATTAGCTGACTGAAGAGCTTTGTGTCTCAAATACAAAAAGGGAGGCGGAAGTCTCAGACCATTCAAACAGGAAAACGTCAGATTACTTGCTCACAGAGACTTCCATTTTAAAGCACTGCATCCTCCTGTGGAAAAAGAATCACTGGTCTTCTTTAGAATACATGGCACTCTAATTTTTCTTAACGTTTACCAAGTCTTTCAGTATAACTTGATTACTTTGGTCAATTCTTTCTAGATTAAGTACATTCAAGAGTAAAAGAGGATGACTGAACTTTATGAGGTTTTGGTTGAAACAAATTCAAAATTAAATTAATGGCAATGACAACACTATCAATCCCATAAATAAGGCTATAACTAAATCCTCCCACCAGGTCCTTTGCCTTCTGAAACTATCCTGGAGTTCTGAGCAGAATAATTCTCCTAAAAGTGGCAATTCCAGGAGAACCAAGGGGCATTATCCTTTTACTATGATACTCCCATCTGAGTCACTAAATAGCAATTATTCAGGTGCCATGAAATCAGGAAAAGGAAGAAAAATAGATAAAGGATGACAGCTTAACCACTGTCCTCTGACAACACATTCACACTCTCTACTCTCCTGAAGCAACAGTCACATGTCATGAGTACATTTTGGTCACATGTAAAAGTATCCAATTACAATGAAAGATTGTCATAATGTATCTCCTGAATTTCAACCAATTTTACATAGCTTTTAATAATAGCTATAGCAGAGCTTTAACATTTGCTAATGATTTTGTTCAAATTATATTTAAACCAACACTTAATATAGTACTTTACAAAAACACCAGCTAGAATAAGAGCCCTGAACTGTTAATGACAGTAACACTCATAGAGCATTTACACGAGAGAACTGTGGTCTGCTAATGGAAAAGTACCCATCCATTAACATTATTAATTCCTTTCCTTCCTCAATCGTACGGCAATCACAGTTATGCCTTTTCCTTTTTAAGTACTCCCGCAGAGAATGACACAATCACAGAATCTCTTTCTCTAGGACTCTTGACTATCAGCTGTAACTTTATGATTCAGAAGGCGAAGATTTTCAGGCAGGAAAGTTCTTAAAATGACGAAGACCCAAGTTTCCTCATTCAGGATCCAGAAATTTTACACTAGATCATGCTGCCTCCTAGAGGCCAAAGGGACATAAAGACACCTCTAAATGCACCACAATGTCTAGTTTTAACAAACATCACGTATTCTCAAATTGAAGTCTTGATAATGACCACACAGAACATGCTCTGCTTATTTGATTAAGTGACTCTTTTTCTACTTTTTAGGTAGATATCTACTTACATTTAAAAAACCTAAAATGGCGAGCGAAAATGTGCATTGCAAACGACTCAACCCTGAAGAGAGAGCGCAAATGACATAGATATTCTGCTGTCAGCCACAGGAAATGGAATATTAATAAATGCAAACATTTAAAAATGTACACTGTAAGTTTAAATACAATTATCCTGATAGCTAACCTTTAAATACCTAAAAGGACTACATTGCTATAGTTAACAATAGAGCCACATGCCTAAAAAAGCTGTAAGTATAAAGTAAAATTTTACATTAAGTATAATGTCCTATAAAACAAAATGTATAAAGGTGTTTCTCAACACAGTAAACATCTTGAGAATGAACACATGCAAGCTACCGTTGGTGCAAAATCCTTGTGCGAAATATTATTGTTAAAGAATCTGTCGAAAACACTGAGATGAACAAAACTTCTTAATTGAAGGAAGTCAAGTACAATGCAATCTTCCTTACTTCTTTTTGGCAGCCTGCTGCTTCATTGTGTTTTGTGTAACGAAAGATCTGGCCAGTGGGAAGTTTTAATGTATTCACACGGGGCAATCTGTAGCAGAGTTACCCTGGGGATAAACATGCCCCCTGCACAAAGAACCATTCTAAGTAGGTCAAAGCATCCCCAAACAGTATTTAAACCACCAGAACCTTCCTCAAAGACTTTAATATTCGGTCACTTCATTCAGAAAGGATGCGAAATACAAAGAATCACAAGATACACTGTTAGAAACAAGAACACTGAGGACTAAAAAACGGGCAACTATTAAAAGGGAATTTTTTGAGATTCTAAACTGGAGTCTAGTCAGTTTAAGATATTTACCAGCAAAATATCTGGTCAAAAGCATGCTTATGATCCTGTTGAATTTAACACAAACAGTAAAGTACTACTAGATTAGAGATACAGACAGATAGGAATCAAAACTTGTTTAAAACAATCATTTGGTGTGGACTCAGAAGCTGGAGTCTATTACACTGACACTTTTTAAAACATGAGTGATTAAAAAAAAGACTAAAAAAGGCTTATAAAAGACTAGTGATTCATGAAAGGGCAAAATCAAAGCTTCTATCTAATAACAACCAGAACATAGGGGCATCCTGTGGAGAATGCTAGAAAAGCAAACAATACATAAATAAAATCCTAATTTTTCCTGGATCCTTATAGCAACATTGAGAGCTACTTGCCACTGTTTTCTTCATTTCTTCAATAATTTCTGACTTCCTGGGCACTCAGATGGTGAGAAAGAGAACTAACTTGAAAACCTATAGCACCTTTTTCTTCCATGATTCCACAGACATCCAAAACCTTCAAGTTCACCAAAAAACCATGATGAATGTCCCAACACCGACAGGCCTAGAAATGCTAAATCCTCACAATTGACTATTATTTCTGTTCCTATGTCTCGATGTGACAACCTCAGCATAATTACACTAAAATAAACAAAGAAGGAAATTTGGAACTGATTTTTTTTTTCTTGGTGACAGGTTTTCAAGAATATGAAGGACTGGCTTAAAAAGAGGTTAGTTTATTCTAAAGATGGAATGGCTCTTCACAGAATCCAAATGCAAGGTTTCAGTCTCAAGAAAGACTAGAACTGGGAATTGAAAGACCACCAGAGACCAGGGGAGTGTCTCCTTCTCACCTCTGTGTCTCACTTCATGGACTATTCATTCTCTGCTCACAACCGTCTCTGTTATTTGGTCTCTCCGTTTTCACATATTAACTATGATTTTCTTGGTCCAACTTTCACATTCCTAGAAGGCTATTCTGATTGGCCCAGCGAATGTCTGCCTGCTTATGGTCAAATCATCCACACCCAGTCAAATAAAGTACACGAGAGCCCATCCACTTGGTCATGAATTCTTTAGGCATTTGTACGTTTGAAAATATCTACAACGTTTTTATTTCACCTTTATTTTTGAAAGATATTTTCGGTAAGTATACAATTCTACATTTTTTTGTGACAACATGGATGGATAGTGAGGGTATTTATGCTACATAAAATAAATCAGAGGGAGAACCTCAAGTACCGTGTGATCTCACTCATAAGGAGAAGATAAAAACAATGACAAATAAATACATAGAAACAGAGAGTGGATTGGTGGTTACCAGAGGGGGAGGGGGAAGGGAGGAGGGTTAGGGGTGATTAGCACATGTATGCGGCGATGGATGGTAATTAGTTTTTGGGTGGTGAACATGAGGTAATCTACACAGAAATCGAAATACATAACGAGGTACACCTGAAATTTATATAATGTTATAAACCAATGTTACTGCAATAAAAAAAAAAATCCTAGGTTTATAGTTTCTCTTTTTGAGTACTTTAAAGATGTTGCTCCTTTGTTTTCTTTTTAAAGATTTTATTTTTCCTTTTTCTCCCCAAAGCCCCCAGGTACATAGTTGTGTATTTTTACTTGTGGGTCTTTCTAGTTGTGGCATGTGGGATGCCGCCTCAGCATGGTTCGAAGAGCAGTGCCATGTCCATGCCCAGGATCCCAACCAGCGAAACCCTGGGCCATAGAAGCAGAGCGCGTGAACTTAACCACTCGGCCACGGGGCCAGCCCCAACTCCTTTCTTTTCTTACTTGCATTGTTTCAGAGGAGAAATCGCTGCCAAAGAACCTTATCCTTATTCTTCTATATGTAATGAATCTTTTTTCCTCTGGTTGCTTTTATGTTTTTCTCTTTATCACTGATTTTGAGCAATCTGATTATGATGGGCTTCTGTGTAATTTTCCTAATGTTTCTTGTGCTTGGGGTTTACTGGGCATCTTGGATCTATGGATTTATTGTTTTCATCAAATTTTGAAATTTTCTGTCCCCCACATCTTTCTTCTAACCTTTGGGAAGACAAGTACACTATATCAGGCCACTTAAAGTTATCCATGGCTCACTTATCTTCTTTTCATTTTTTCTCTCATTCTTGTCCCCTCATTCCCATGTTTCATTTTAGATAACTTCTCTTATGCCTAAAAGTTCAGTAACCTTGTCTTCTGCAATGTCTAATCTGCCACTAATCCCATCTGGTGTATTTTTTATCTCAGATATTGTAGTTTCTATCTTTAGTTCTGAGTCTTTTTTTTTTTTTAACGTCTCCCATGTCTACACTTAACTTTTTAAAAAATGTCTAATACAGTGATAATAACCTGTTTTAATGCTCTTCTCTGATAATGCTAACATCTGTGTTAGTTCTGGGTTGGTTTCAAGCGATTATTCTCCTCATTAAGGGTCATGTTTTCCTGTTTCTTTGCATGCCTACCAATCTTTGATTGGATGCCAGACATTGTGAATTTTACTTTGTTGGATGTTGGATATTTTTGTATTCCTATAAATATTCTTGAGTTTTGTTCCACGATGCAGTTAGAAATTACATGGAAACTGTGCCTTTCAGGTCTTGTTTTTACGATCTGTAAGGCAGGACCAAGGCATTGCTCAGTCGAGGGCTAATTTCTCGCCACTATTAAGGAGAAACCATCCTGAGTATTCTACCCAAGGCCCCACGACTCAAAGCAACCACTATTCCCTTTGAGTACTGGGCATTGCTTCTTATAACCTATATTGGAAGGTTTATCCTTGACCTTGGGTAGCTTCCTTACATGCAAGCTCTGATCAATATTCTGCAGAGGGTCCCTCTGCAGTCTCTCCTCTCTCGTACTCTGTCCTACAAATCCTGGCCACTGTGGTCTCTCTGGTTCTCAACTCAGAGTCCACTGGGCTCCTCCTAGGATCCCCCCTTCCTGAGCTGTGGCCCAGAAGCACTCTCAAGGCAGTAAGGTAGGGAAAATTTAGGGCTCACTTCATTTATCTTCCTTCTCCTAGGGAGAACTATACTGCTTCTTGGGATCACTGTCCTTTGTTACCTGATGCTATGTATTCTGTCTGTTTTTTGTTTGTTATTGTTTTTTGGTTTCAGATGGGAGGAAAAATTTGGTTCCTCCATCTTAGGCAGAAGTTCAAACCCATCCATTTGGAAAGAAAGAGAGAGAAGCAGCAATTCAGAAATTGACTGAGAGATACCGCAAAAAGTATCTATACCACATGGATTTTATAACAAAGGATATTCAAGAGCACATGGAATTTATGAGATCACACTGGTCATATTCAACATTTACTGGTTTATTTAAACAAATATTTATTGAGTGTCTAATATGTTTCAGACCCTCAGGATATAGAAGTGATGGAAATGTGGTTTCTGTCCTCCTACAGCTTATAATTGTGAAGAGAAGACAGACACTAAACAAATAATAGTTCACAGGTAGTAGGAGATAGAGATGAGAAAGATGACTACATATTGCAGGGTCCTGAAATGAATCAAACCTCAGGAACTAAAACAAGTAGTAAATGCTAAGTGGGCTGAAGAAGAGCTGAGGAAGAAGTCTCATCAGAAATAGTAAAAATTCCAAAGTCTAGTTTTATAAATATCTTCTCAAACTTCAGATAGAATAACCAATAATTAGTTTATTGTATCACTTACTAAACTGATAAATTTTCAATTAACATAATTTTTCACATTGCTATTTTTAAGTACCTGAAAAGCTTTTCCCCTTTTCACATTTAGGTGGGGAGGCTACGATGTCCAACAAATCATTAAATTTTTTATTTGACTCAACATGCCTCCTTTTTTTAAACAAGTAGCGTAAAAATAAAATTCAGCCCAGAAATTTAATAACATTATTTTTACTTACTTGTTAAGGAAAGGACACCAGTCTGTGAATATCTTGACTCATTTCCTTGTTAGGATTTATCTGTTTGAATGTCAATACCTTAAATGACCAAAAAGCAGCCACTCTGTCCTTCTGACTTCAGACATACTATCCAAATCAGTGCAAATTTCATATTAATGCAATCCAAATTAACACGGTCACCTCTAAGGCTGTTAACAGCACTCAAACACAATATACACTAAAATTTAACTACAATTAAAACCTCAGCAGGGAATAGATTCTGTCTCTACATGTCACTGCGTATACCCGGGGGCTAGTCAGGTATTTCATCACAGATAAAAGTCCTGAAGGAAGGCAGATACACAAGAGTGAGTACATTTAGGGGAGAGAAGGAACTAGGATTCTAAACATCAAAAGAGAATATGAACAAAATCTGGAACTTTGTAATGTTACGATTTTATGACTTCCTAATTTCACTCACAAAGCTACCTTTGATAGGGAACTTCCATATCCTAGATTACATGTAGGGTTCACTCTGCTTTTCCTATCATCACTCTACATTCAAGATTAGTGTAGCCATTTTGGCAATTTTCTGATAACATTTTGAGAAATGGTGCACGTTATCGCTCAGATATATTCACTTAAAGTAATAAAGATCAAGCTTTTCGTTTCTATGTCTTAAACTCAGATCATGCTTTTAGATTATGAAAGAAGTGAGTGATTTAAAAATTTCTTGATGATTTCAAGAAATTAACTAGGAAAACCCTAAAGACCACGCCGATTCAGTGTTATATGTGATGCACTGGGTTAAATTTAATGATGAACTTCAAAGTGAAGATGTAAGCGGCCCAGAGTAATCCTATGTACCTATAAAACCAAACACATTAATAAGATTTTTTTAATCAATAAGAAAAAAGTTGCTATGAAACCCTCTACTATAGGAAAGAGCCTTTGAGTACAGCACAACCTGACAATGAAAAGAAAAGCACTTCTCTCAAAGAACAAAGGAGCCTGCTCATTTCCACTTTTTGTGTTTTGGGCTACTGAAATTTTGCATTTCAAAGTATGTGAAGCTAATGCTTTAATGGTACAGAAAAGGTAATAGAAAAATGTGAAAACACTTGCATGGAGTCCATATAGTCATTCCCTCAAGTCACTCTGATATAATTCATTCACAGTGTAAATTATGTTAAAAAAGAAAAAGAAGAACTCATAGATAACACATTACTATGCTCCTGTAACATGGAGAACTTGCTCTCATTTCCAATTAGCAATGTATCTATTTGTCTTCAATGCTACTCAACGATCCTCAAGGCCAATTCAGCAACTGGCTGACAGGTTAGGAAATAAACAACTTTTATAATCATTTCACATTTTACCTTTAGTCGGTTCTTTTTCTTAACAGCTAAACACATTGATCAAGTCTACTCTCTAGTAGCAAGTCTGTTTATGGAGAAAAACTAGGAATTATTCTTGATAGGAGAGAGATAAATGAATGCCACTGAAAATAAATATTTTCGGGGGTGGGGGGAGAGTGGCCCTGAGCTGACATCTGTTGCCAATCTTCCTCTTTTTTTTCTTTCTTTCCCAAAGCCCCAGTACATAGTTGTATATCTAGCTGTAGGTCATTCTAGCTCTTCTATGTGGAATGCCACCACAGCATGGCTTGATGAGTGGCATGTAAGTCTGCACCTAGGATCCAAACCAGCAAACCTCAGGCCGCCAAAGCGGAGCACGCTAACTTAATCACTTGGCCTTGGGGCTGGCCCCGCCACTGAAAATATTTTTAAAATGCAAATCCCAAACTCCCACTATAAAAGTAATTTTGATTCATTCTTTCAACAAATGTTTATTGAATATTTTAGAGCGGACGTTGTGCTAGCTACTGAGTGTGTGACAGTCAGTACAACAGATATAATCCTCTCCTCCTGGATCTTATAGTCTAGAGAATGAGGCAGATGAGTAAGCAAATAAACAAATATACAAAAAAAAATAAGATGTGTTAATATTATGGGAAAAAATGAACAGTTTTTGGAAGATATTGTTTGGTATAATCTGAAATAATGAAATCAAATCAGGCTCTTTCTAATAGGCATGTTGGACAAGTTAATTAATCAGTCTGAACATCACTTTGCTTTTCTGTAGGATAAATACATAATTTGCCAGACAAACTAGGATACTTATCCAGGACCAATGCTAAAAGGGAAGAGATGCCAGGACAAAAACCTGAGGAGTCCCAGAGAGACTAGTATTGTATGGAAAATAGGGATCATGGTATCTACCTCTTAAGGTTATTGTTGAGTTTTAAAAAGATCTAGCAGAGGGTTTGTCACATAACAAGACATCTATTTTTACGATAATTGGACACACTTCTGTACTTCCCAGAGATCTGGAATATATCCTTCCCAACTCCCATCCCACCTTCCCAAACTTGAGATCTAGAATACATCCTTACCAAATCCTACCTCACCTTCCCCAATCTAAATTTTACCAATCCTTCAAAATTAAGCTCAAATATCATTTTGAGGCATTCACTTCATAAAGTCTTCTTTATGGCCATCCAAACCTAACCGATAATTGGCAAAGTAATATGATCTCAAAGATCAGACTCTAGAATGAGCTAATCAGAGAGGGAGGAGAAGGAAATTTTAAACCAAGTCAAACAGAATTGAGAAGTTGTACCACCGTGTCCCTTCTAGACTCTAGCAGGAAGATCTCGTGCTCTTCCAAAAGTTCTTTACAGAGAGGATTCTGAGAAGATGGTAGAGTAAGAAGAACCAGGAATCCGTCTCCCTGCTGATGAATAAATGAAAAGCATAGAATATATCAGAGTATACGAGGAAGCGATGTGGTTTAAAACTAATTCGGCATGACCTTGTCTTTCCAGAAAGGCCTGACGTGGCACGCATGCATTCTACACCTGCTTTAAGCATTGACAATGTCCCAAAGCCCAAGAGTGATGCCCTTAAAGATAGGAATGTTGCCTCCCCCGTATCAGAATTTCTTTAAGGATAAGCATTTCATCCCAGAAACTAAGGATTAATTACTGACCTGCTTTAACTCATCTTGTGAACACTCACCTGCCTACCACCAACCTGTGCTCACCTTGTAAGCATTTTTGACCTGCTGTGCTAGCAAAACACCTCGTGATAATAGTAAAAGACATATTCCTGTCACATGTGATGTATGCTCTTTGTTCCAAGACAGTATATAACCACTCTGTACACCCCACTTCTTTGGTGAGCTTCCTTCATGGTGGAAAAGTTCTCCCGGGCTATAGTCCTCAAATTGGCCATAATAGACTCACCTCAATTTTGATTTATAGACTGATTATGGATTATTTGTGTTGACGCTGCCTACACAACAAGTGCACTGGCATAATCTGTCTGATGTAACTATTTTAGAATTCTGGAGTCTGTTCAAGGCTTGCAACTTCCAGGGGAAGACTTGGATGGCAAACTGCAGTTAATATAGGTCAATTTCAGCTCTTAGCACGGTAGCAGCAACTCATCCCCCACCCCCTGCCATATGGCAGGCAGCTGTGCATGTGTTCCTGGACAGTTTATACACAGCTTATGGGAGCGAGACTGCACAAGAAGAACCCTGTCCTCCAAATAGCGAGGATCTGTGCTCTCATCACTGTCTGCTGCTTCTAATCACAGAGGTGCAGACCAAGAGATGGGCAGCCATTATTGTTGTACCTCCACATATTGTTGCAAGCCCCTCCCCCTACACCTGAAGTGACTTCCTGGGGATTTAAAGAGCTGGAGTTCTTTTTTTGTTTCTCCCTTCATGTTTTATTCTTTTCTCCTTTCAGGAGCCAGACATTAAAGACTAGAATATTCAAAACTATTGCCTATACAGAGAAAATCAGAAAGTGACTAGGCATATGCCCAGAGGAAGGCTCAGAAAAGACCTGAGAAGACCATAAGTTTATACCTCAGGCTGATCCTCAGCACAGAGACAGCCTACAACAATTAAAAATTTTTTAAAACCCCAAAACAAAAACAATAACCAAAAAATGTAAGCCCTGGGGAACAAAGAGAATCTGATTTCCAGAGTCGCCACATTAGATTCAAATGTCCAGTTTTCAACAACAAAATCACAAAGCATACAAAGAAATAGGAAAGTCTGGCCCATTCAAAAGGAAAAAAAAATAAAAACAGGAACTGTCCCTGAAAAAAACCTAATGGCAACTATATCAGACAAAGACTTTAAAACAACTTCCTTAAAGATGCTCAAATAATTAAAGGAAGTTATGGAGAAAGCCAAGAAAACAATGTGTGAACAAAACTGAAATATCAATAAAGAGACAGAAAACCAAAAAAGAAACCAACAGGAAATTCCGGAACTGAAAGGTACAATAACTGAAATTTTAAAAAATGACTAAAAGGATTCAAAGGCAGAGGTGAGCAGGAAGAAAAAAGAATCAGTTAACTTGAATATAGGACTATGGAAATTACCAAGTCTGAAGGACAGAAAGGAAAAAGATTGAAGAAAAGGAAACAGAGCCTAAGGAACCTGTGGAACATCATTAAGTGGACTAATATATGCATCATGGGAGTTCTAGAAGAAGAGAGAGGAAGAAGGGGCAGAGAGAATACTTGAAGAAAGAATAGCCAAAAAATTTGATGAAAGGCAGGAATATAAACATCTAAAAAGTTCAACAAACTCCAAGTAAAGATGAACTCACAGACCCACGCAGAGACACATTATAATCAAACTTTCAATAGCCAAAGACAAAAAGAAAAATGTGAAAGCAGCAAGAGAGAAGCAAAGTGTCACAAACAAGGGCTCCTCAATAAGATTATAAGCAGATTTTTCCTCAGAAACTTTGGAAGCCAGGTGACAGTGGATCGATATATTCCAAGTGCTAAAAGAAAAAACCTCTCAAAAAAGAATCCTATATCTGTCAATACTGCCCTTCAAAACTGAGGGAGAAATAAAGACATTCCCAGATAAACTAAAGCTGAGGGACTTTGTGACCATTAGATGTGCCCTTCAAGAAATGCTCAAGGTAGTCCTTCAAGGTAAAAATGAAAGGACACTAGACATTAACTCAAAGTCATATGAAGAAAGAAAGATCTCAATAAAGGTAAATACCTGGCAGGTAACAAAAAGTAAGTATTATTGTAACAACAGTTTGTAAATGTACTTTTTCTTTTCTACATGATTTAAGAGAAAAACTTAGTAGCGTAAAAGCGAATATTACTGCAACTTTGGTTTGTAACTAAAAATCTTGTTTTCTTCATAATTTAAGAGACTAATGCATTTAAAAGAATTACTAGTTTATGTTTTTCAATACACATTGTATAAAGATATAATTCTGTGACATCAAAACCAAAAGGGATGAGGATGGAGCTGTAAAGAAGCACAGTTTTTGTACACTACTGAAGTTACCTGGTTTAATTTAAACTAGTCTTACAACTTTAGGATGTTAAATGTAATCCCCATGGTAACCACAAAGAAAACAGCTATGGAATATACACCAAAGGAAATGAAAAAGGAATTCAAACATTTCACTACAAAAAATCAACCAACCACAAAACAAGACAGTAATTCAGGAAATGAGGGGAGAAAAAGCAATAAGGCAAATAGAAAACAAATAATGACAAAAGTTCCTCTTTATCAATAACTAGTTTAAACGTAGATGGATTAAACTCTCCAGTCAAAAGACGGAGATTGGCAGAATGGATAAAAACACATGATCCAACTATATGTTGTCCACAAGAGACTCTCTTGAGATTCAAAGACAGAAACAGGTTCAAAGTGAAAGGATAAAAAAAAGATGTTCCATGCAAATAGTAACCAAAAGAGATCAAGGTGGCTATACTAATATCAAACAATATGGACTTTAAATCAAAAAGGGTTACAAGAGACAAAGAACATTAAATGTTGATAAAAGGTTCATTATCTCCAGAAGATATAACAATTATATAAACATTTATGCACCTAATGACAGACCATCAAAATATATAAAGCAGAAACCAACAGAATTGAAAGAAGAAATAGACAGTTCTACAATAATAGCTTGAGACTTCAATATTCCACTCATAATAATGGACAGAACCACCAGATAGAAAATAAGTAGGGAAATAGAGGACTCAAACAACACAACGCACCAACTATAACTAACAGACGTATACAGAACACCCTACCCAACTACAACGGAATACACATTCTTTTAAACTGCATATGAGACATTTTCCAAGACAGACCATATGCTAGGCCACAAATTGAGTCTCAATAGATTTAAAAAGATAAATATCATACAAAGTATCTCCTCTGACCACAAGAGGATGAAGTTAGAAATCAACAACAAAAGGAAACCCGGAAAATTCACAAAATGGTGTAAACTATTTAACAACACACTTTTAAACAACTATGCATCGATGAAGAAATCACAAGAGAAACTAGCAAATACTTACAGAAGAATGAAAATGAAGACAACATACCAAAACTTTCAGGATGTAGTGAAAGCAGTGCGAAGGTGGAAAATTACAGCTACAAATGCTTACATTAAAAAACAAGAAAGATTTCACACCAACAACCTAACTTTACAATGTAAGGAACTAGATAAAGAAGAACAAACTGAACCCAAAAGCTAGCAGGAAGAAGGAAATAATAAATAGCAGATGTAAATGATACAAATAAAAGAGACTAGAAAATAGAGCATAGATAAATGAAATAGAGAATAGAAAAATAAGAGAGAAAAATCAATGAAACCAAGAGTTGGTACTTCAAAAGATCAACAAAACTGACAAATCTTCAGCTAGATGGACTAAGAAAAAAAGAGAAAAGACCCAAATTACTAAAATCAGAAATGAAAATGGGGACATTACTATCAACTTTACAGAAATAAAAAGCATCATAAGAAACTACTATGAAAATTTCTATACCAACAAGTTGGATAATCTAGAGGAAATGAACACATTCCCAGAAACACAAAACCTCCAAAAACTAAATCACAAATAGAAAATCTGAAAAAACCTATAACTAGTAAGAAGATTGAATCAGTAATCAAAAATATCCCAACAAAAAAAAGCCCTGGATATGATGGCTTCACTGGAGAATCTACCAAACATTTAAAAAACCAATACCAACACTTCTCAAAGTTTTACAAAAAAATTGAAAAGGAGGGAATATTTCCTAACTCATTCTATGCTGCCGGCATTACCCTGATACCAAAGTCAGATAAAGACACTACAAGAAATAACTACAGACCAATATCCCCTATAAACAGTGATGCAAAAATCCTCATCAAAATAGAATGTGAGAACTTAACTGCTGCGCCACTGGGATGGCCCCATAAAAATAATTCTAAATGGATCAAGAAACCAAATGCAAGTTGGAAATTTTCCACAATAAATGTTAAATAAAATGGTTTATCTAGTGTATTCTTTACCGTAAGGTGTTAATACACTTTTAGATATTAAGAGACACATGGTTCCAAAGGGCAACAATGGGCTAGAATTCAAAACAAGGAGGATGATCAAATGAAATTATTCACCGACCATGTGATCACTGAAGCTCTCTACTTTTTGCTTCAGAATCCCAACCTCCAAAAAGCAGTAAATCCAACCAATCCAGCCAGTTGTATTTGCAGTGTAACTGTACCTCACAAACTGAGATATCTACATTTGCATTGATAACTTCCTCAGCAGCTTCCCACTTGACTCACCAAGATTCCATTCTCAGACAAATGAATGCATTAACTTGCTTTTGGGATGAAGAGTTATCTGTCCACCCAGGGGTACAAGTGACCTCTAGATTCATTACGGAAGGGAGACAAGATCTGAATACCGTCTGGTATGTAGTGACATTCAGAATTCCACAAGAATTACCATATGCACAGATATAAACCCTTTTCCTGTAAAACTGTTCCCTCAGTCACTGAAAAATAATAGTGAAACAGGATGACTGCCAAGAAAAAAGCTGTTATTTCAGAAGGACAGACTTAAGAATGAAAATGTAAAATAACTTTAACTAAAAAGCATGCTGACTTTAATCAGAACCTTGGGAATCAGTCAACATCTGTTCACAGTGCCCATATTTATATAGTTTCCTATGAAATACGTAGGTGCATATAAGAAAGAAACATCCAGGAAGCTCTACTTTCCAATAAATTGACTTGTTTTGAAGAAGGATCTCTAAAGGATCCATAGTTTTCAGGAGAGTAAGAAACTCTGCTATTGTTATCTTTAGAACATCAGCATGACCTTAATCAGCAATTTCCTCCTCATGCATGTTTGAAAGGGAAACACCTTTCTAAGGAATAACGCAAACACCAAAAGAAACTAATACACCAATGGTAATGTCTTTGACATAATTTTAAAATCAGAATCATAAATTTATGCAATATTCCAGTTCATATTGCAATCCACGGTAATAAGGATTACAGGTAGATATGTGGGATTTTTAAACCAGTTCCAACATCTCTGCACTTTATGTTGCTATACAAACATATGGCTTTACTACTTAAACCTAAAAACATAACATCATATACAATATTTACATAACACAACACAAGCTATCCAATAATGATGTACATAAGCATTGATACAGGAATCACAACATCCACATGTAAATTTATTCATCACTGTTGTAGATGAAGACAAAACAGACAGATGAAAAAACTCCGACCAAAAAGTGCAATTCAAGATTAAAAGAGTACAGGCAAGTTCTCAATTACAAAGCTTTACTCAAAGTACAAGAGAAGCAAACCTAGTCCTTTCACACTTGGCACACTTAACAGAACCAAGCCCAAGCTGAGTCAGAGTGTGTCCACATGTGAGGGTCATAGCTGGCACAGGGTATCAGAGTCCAAGTGGTATGAGGACCCCTGCAGGGAGGGAGAGGGGGGCAGCAGCAATGGGATATTGGTTAGTGCTGTGATCCGCTTCTATGCATTTCTCTAAGATGATGGCCTACAGACAGCAGGATGGACCAAGGAAGTAAACATATTAAGGATAATAGGAGTCAGGTTTTTCACTTTCAGGAAAGGAGGTTACAGATATGGCAAGGGAGAGAACTAGAATGAATCTTGTAACGTGAGATTAGAATTGGATATATCTGTATGAATGACTCATGATTTTTAGATAGACAACACGCAAATGCGTACGCATACATATGTATGTATATATATAGGTATGTATATTCCCTAGCTAAGAAGACCTGGGAGCAGTAACACCCCAATAGCCATGATCAAATCTAGCACCCAGATCTTGGTCCCTAAATATCATTCTCCACTAAAAAGAACCAGAGCTCCTTAGGAAAGTGGCTGATTCCTGTACTGGGGCAGGGAAGAACAAGACGCCCCTGGAACATCTTGTGCTAGCCAGAAGTGCTCAAAGAATTATGGGAACTTGTCAAAAGGGAAAAGAAGCCAATCTGAAAGAAGGGTGACAGATTATAATTTATTAGGAAATGATAAGTACACATTGATACAAATGAATAAATTTAAAGTTTGATGAGAAATGAGATATTTACATAGTCTTAAAATACTTCCCCGCAAAATACTTTGTAATTACAAAGAAGGAAAGTAATTTTATAATAGAGAAGCCAGACAGACACCACCTTAGTCAAGTGATCAAAGTGAACAGCATCAATAATGGGACAAAGAGAAATCACAAATCATCTCATGATTGAGAAGATGCAATCAAAAGAACAAAGCATCAGTTCTGTGACATTCCTGTCAAAGACACCTAACCTGAATCAAATCATGAAGAAACCTCAGACAAACTCAAATTGAAGGTAATTCTACAATACAGCTGGTCTTTAATCTTTGGAAGTGTCAAAGTCAGGAAAGTCAAGGAAAGAGTAAGGATCTGTTCCAGACTGTAGGAAACTAAACATATAGGACAACTAAAAGGAATGGGTAATTCTGAACTGCATCCTTTTGCTACAAAGGTCATTATTGGGGCAATTGGTGAAACTTGAATGGGTCCTGAGGATTAGACGTTGTAATCAATGTTAACTTCCTGGTTTTGATGGCTATATTATGAGTATGTGAGTGAATGTCCTTGTTTGTAAAAAAAAAAAAAAAAAAAAGAGAGAGAAATAAAAGAAAAAAAAAAGCACTCAACATTCAAGGATGATGGAGCATCAGGTAGGCAAATTACCATCAAAGCAATCAGGAAAGAAAGTTCTATATACTATATTTGCATATTTTTAGTACATTTGATACTGCTTTTTAAATTAAAAAGAAAAGAGAACCCACACTCAGTGTAATTCCCCTAATCAAAGTACCTGACTTTGATTTCTCTACCTCAGTTTCTCAGTCTACAAATGGAAACAATAATGCCTGCCCCTCCAAGAGTGTCATGAAGTTTAAATTACATAAGAATACAATGTTTAGTATACTTATTGGAAGACAGGTTTTAGTTAACAAAAAATACATCAATTTATAACCCTACTTTAGAAGTACTCTGTCTCAGGAGATGTCTCATGGTTCCAGGTTTTCCCCAGCTCTTCCTTGCATTCTTTCAGACATCCTCCCTTACAATTCAGCCTACAGGAAGTGATCAGGCTGCTCCCATACCCCCAGCGCCCTACCCTTCCCTTCACTTCCTTCCTTTCACTTCTTAACTCAATGCACATTCATAGTTCAAGACCAAGCTTAAGCACCCCTTTTTCTATGAGCCCCTCCGAGCCTGCTCCATCTGCTCGGACAGAAATGATGGCTCCCTTTTTTGTATTCCCACTACACCTTCTACATACCTTCATCATACTACCTCTAACATCGTATGGTGCTGTGATCCGCTTCTATGTATTTCTCTACTAAAATGATGGCCTACTTGATGGCATGGACAAGACCTCATCTTAGCCACCCTTCATGCTTAAACCAGGGCCTCGCACCTAGCAGGTGCTCAATAAATGAGTTCTGAGTGAATGAATCAACCGAAGTGAATGAGCAAGTAAGGGCACAAAAGGGGCCAAGGTTACAATTTGCAGTACTTGAAGATTCGGGACAGATCAGGCGAACACTTCTTTGTCTTGTACCTGTGTTCTCTCCCTCTTAATGAGTGTGTTTTTTGCCCCACACATACTCATAAAAACAAAGCCTGAAAATATATACCTTCTGCCTCTCCTAACATCACAGGAAAAAAAAGAGATTTCTCTTCTACACTGATTTCAACCAGCAAATATTTGAGTGCCTGCTATGTGTCAGGCACTGAACTAGGATTCCAAGGTGAATGAATCAGACACGGTACTGGCGGAAGGGACAGCATTTTTGTTTGTGTGTTCCAAACCTTGCCCCATCAAGTACTTAATCCGATTACACTTCTCTATTTAACAAGTAAAATACAAAACTAGTCATTCGAGGTAAGTGATTTGTTTATGTCACTGAGCAAGTTAATGGACGACCCAGGACTCGAATGCTATGCCTTTCAGTTGTACTTTAATTCATAACTGTGTTAGGTTATCTCCCATATTTCAAAGGGACAATCTCATTTAATGCAACACAATAGTGGAAATATTATAATGACCTCACCTTAAATCACAAATCTAATGCTTAAAGGGAAGTACAACAAACTTTAACTATGGGAAGGTGAAAGAATAACTTTAATAGCCTTTATCTGAGTCACCCAACCACACCCCTACTCATTGGGAAATATAAAGGTGATTCTAGAATATGAAAGTCTAGTGAAGGTGAAACAAAATTTAAAGGACCAAAGACTTAAATTCTTCTAGTACTGAGCCAACATCCTCTTAAGTAAGATGTGTGAAGGTTTTATTTTCAGCCCAGCGACTCCCCAGATGAGAAGGGATGACTACTCATAGAACAGGTGCAGCTCCACTACACAGAGAGGTTTTAAGGATCAACAATCTAGTTGAGCTGGGAGGCTCGCCTGAAAGCTCATTTTTCATATTTTTGAATTTTCACCTTCTCTTTTAACCTACACTGCACAATTTGTCTGGGAAGGATTTGTGTTTTGTTAGGGGCTGTAGGGGAGGGGAGCTCACACAGATGATGAGAACGGCTTTGCCTTATCCTTTCCTCACCTGGAATATCTCCATAGTCCAAGGCTGGTGGCACACTGAACTAAACTCTACTCACCCCAACTCACCTGTGCTTCCTGCTCTGGGCAGGGTGCACATCCCTCACGGACCTATGTCTAAATCCTACCTGTGCTTCAGGGTGCAGATCGGTGTCACTTCCTCTGTGAACTAGTACCTGCTGCTCCTGCTGCAGATCTTGGGCACCTCTATGCACTCCACGCAGGACCACTTTCTAGCTTGTGTAATCGGCATTGACGCTGTGTCTCTCCAGAGTCAGGCCTGCTCTTGCCTAGGCCAGAGAGTGCACACGGACACAGCCCAGAGGCACGTTTTGCTTGGCCCACAAAACAAAGTAACATTTTTCAGTCGCAACCCTTGAGAAACTTTACATAAAATTTCAGCCTCTAGGCATCTCTAGAAAAATTGGAAGTTTCCCAGGCAGGAGGTCCTTAAAGGAGCTATTTGGAATGCGTGTTTAACAAAGAAATTTTAGACTTTGGGAAATAATATGTATCTTACTCACGACTTACAGTACAGACGACCCAGTCTCAAATTGTGCCTCATTCCCAAAATTACTGCTTACATAAGAAGTCTAAGTTCAGTTCCAAAATAACCAATGCATAAAGACCTATTGACGAAATGCAACAGATATGTTTTCTGACTGCCATTTTCAGCACCCAAAGAAACAACAGATTTTATTCAATAATCCTATCATGAGACGTTTCCCTCTGTTCCTACTCATATAAAAAGCCATTGTACTAGAGGCAACCCTCAATCTGCCATCTAATCATTCCTAAGCAATGGTCAAAGGGTAAGAATTACGTAAATCAAACTTCCTAAAGACTTATTTTATACCAGAGAAATAGGAAAATACAAACAAGAAAATCTCAATACAGGCTTTTACAAATATTAAGCATGTAAAAACTCACTTTTAAAGAACCATCTTATGAATATTGTAGGCCCTTTTGAAGGATTTTTTTTTTTCTTGTAAGGACTAGACAAGACAGATTTCACTAAAGACTTTCCTGGGCACCAGCTTCTCTTTTTTAACAAATCTCATTACGGCAGGTGCAGGCTTTCCTATCTCTTAAAGGACCTCTGAGCCATCTTCACACTTCATTCGTCTCACATTCTTTCAAGGCCAATTCATGCATACACCCAAAGGTCTTCACCTGGTAACAGGAAGGGACACAACAGCATGGGAACTCATGCATCAGGGAGCCTTCCTCTTCTATCTCAACTTGCTAAGCTTCTGTGAAAGATATTCCAGCAAGTCAACCAGACCTATTTAGATTACTGATCACCATTTCAAATATACGTTACACAATTTGGTAGAAAGCCCATAAACAGTTACAAATTTGGGCAGAGTTTCCTCTTAAAAGTGTGCCAAAACTATCTGCTGAATTCTGAATCCATTCTTCATTTGATCTTTGTCTCAGCTCTCATCTTGCCACAAATAAGCACTTCTGAAGAGAGCAAATTCCTCTGTTAAAAATCACTGCCTAGGGGCCGGCCCCGTGCTGAGTGGTTGGGTTTGCCTGCTCCGCTTTGCGGCCCAGGGTTTCACCAGTTCCAATCCTGGGCGCAGACATGGCACTGCTCATGAAGCCATGCTGGGGAGGCATCCCACATGACACAACTAGAAGGACCCACAACTAAAAATACACAGCTATGTACCAGGGGGCTTTGGGAGAAAAAGGAAAAATTTCTTTAAATCTTAAAAAAAAAAAAAAATCACTGCCTAATTCAGAGTTCAATGTAACTGTATGGAAACAATCCAAAGTTTTTCCATCTCAGAAGTCAGCCTGTCTTACTCTAAATGGGTAAATTGTATGGTATCTGAACTAGATCGCAACAAAGCTGGGGTTTTTTTCTTTTTTGTCAGCCTGTCAATTTTTTTTTTTTTAAAATCACAATTTATTACTTTAGTTTGGTTTTAGGCCCTTTCAAATACTGTTCCCTTCTTTGAAGCTGTCATCACAATCAAATGCAGAAAACTGAACTTGAAGGCTGGGAAGTGTTCAGATAATAACGTATGGTTAAGCCTGTGGACTTGAACCTGGACCAGCCTGCTCGTGTCCGGTTGTGCCATTTATTAGCTAGGAGACTTTGGGCCAGTCAGTCATCCTTCTGAGGACTTGGTTCCCTCATCTGTAAAATAAGGGTAACAGCATATGCCTCAGCAAACTGGTGGGAGGATTCAACGAAGCTGTGTGTACAAAGCTCTTTGCTCAGCGCCTGGCACATAGAAGGCACTCAGCCTCAACGAATAAAATGTCCAGTCCACAGCAACATCTCCTCAAATCCCCTCTGATCGCCCATCTCTTTCCTTCCCTCTGTGCTCGCTCCTGGGCCTATTTAAAACTCTCCCTCTGAGCAGTTCCCACAGCCTTCACCTCCTCTGGTTCATGACCCTGCAAAACCTATAGGGACACAAGAGAGCGCTTGATGGAATGAGGAGGAAGTGGAGGAAATGAGAAGCCAAGACCAGCAGGTCCCGGGGTGGGGGTGGGGGGCAAAGGCTGGCGACATTCATCTTCCTGGTAGACTCTCGGGCTTTTTGTTCCACTGAGTCCACACAGTTCAACACATCCAGAGAGACTAGTTTCAAGAGCACCAGCTATTTTGAGGCAGCAGGTACAATTAGGTGCACTCAGGCAAGTTGAAAGTATTCTCTTCCACCAGCACCTGGCACTCTACTAAGAATTATATGGCCCATCAAAAAAAAATCTCGAAGCTTCCATAATGTGAAACTAAAACAATGATGCATACTTCCCTGTGTGAGTCACAGGAATCTTTTTCAGTACTTTAAAGGCACAGTATGGACTATGTGAAACAAGTAGGAAACAAATCTAAACATAGGCAGTTCTCTCCTCTGTTCAAGGGAAAAAAAAAAAGTGAGAACAGAAGGTACCCAAAATGACCAAGCAGAGATGATGGTAATTGGATGTTTTGCATAGCTAAAACCAAAAAACGACATTAGCAAGGCATTTGGTTTTAAGTTCATACCTAATCTGAATACACTCACACTAAACCAGTTGTTCTCAACCTGGGCAATTTTGGCTCTCAAGGGATATGTGGCAATGTCTAGAGCTACTGGCACCTCAAGAGTAGAGGCTAGAACATCCTATAATGTACAGGACAGTCCACCACAATAAAGAATTATCCAGCCCAAATGTCAACAGTGCTGACTTGAGAAATCCTGCATTAACCAAAAATCTTAATAATGGTCATCTTAATCATAATCAGTATCAATAGTTAAAGAAAATCCTTTGTTTACCAACCACTTCCATTTGCAGAGAACTTTAAGAGCCTTTATCTGCATTGTTTCTTTTGATCTTGGGCATGGACCTAAGAGGTAAAGCCAGTGGAAACCCTAAGGGCGAAAAGAAGCCTGGTTGTGATTTCATGGTCAGAATGCTATTCCTATTATGTTACACTACATCCCTAGTCTGGTACACAAAGGTAGACAAAGATATGTGAGGCGGCTCACACACAAGCACTCAAAGGACTTACAACTGGAATATCCAACTACATACTGGGGCTTTGGGGAGAAAAAAGATATATATTTTGGTTGAAATTTCTAGGAAATTATACACCATCTTGCTTTTTACAATGCTGAATATTAAACAATTTTTGATGAGGAGGATATAATTGCGAACTTCCATTACTGAAGTGTTGGATGGTATTGTTGGAAATTTTTTTCTATTCTTCCTGTCAGATTGTCAGACCATTTCTGTTGTTGCGTCTGAAAGCACACTCTTCTAGCCACTTCCCTCCAGATCCACTCTCGTGCCTCTCCTACTTTGTGGCTTCTCATCTGCCATGAGCAGTGGAAAAATGAAAAGCAAGCTTATTGAAGAATTTGCTGAGTGAAGGCTAACATGCATGAAGTACAAAGTTTGCAACATTATCTTAAGAGCAGATACTTTCTTTTTCAACTTGGGCTAATGTCCTAGTACTTACAACTGTTATCCCAAGTCTGACCTATGAACTACAGTGTTATCAGATGCTATACATTTCCAAACCATTTCTATAAAGCAAATGAGAATTTAATGTTTTCTAAGATGAGAAGAAATGGTTTAAGGACCATTCCCACCTATTCCTACTTGCAACACTGGAGAGTGATAACATTCTGAGAAATAATTTTCAAAGTGAAAAAGAATGTCTCAGTGGTATATAGAATGCATCTGCGGTATGTAGGATGATACCATGAACTAATGAGCAACTGTAGGATTGTACGTCTAAAAAAGATACTTCACTTTTACTGAAGATGAAAAGACACTGGTCAAATGCAAAACATCTAAAAGGTGTAACGGGATTCATACAACATGTCAATGTAAGTTCACTTTCTAAGACTTTAGGAGGAAACTAAAACATCTGCTACTGTGGAATCTGCTGGTTCTACTCAAATAATACACTGTATCTGCCTAGAAATTTTTAAGATTTTACTTTTTCCTTTTTCTCTCCAAAGTCCCCCGGTACACAGTTGTGTATTTTTCATTGTGGGTCCTCCTAGTTGTGGCATGTAGGATGCCGCCTCAGCACAGCCTGATGAGCGGTGCCATGTCTGCACCCAGGATCCGAACGAGCGAAACCCTGGGCCACCGAAGCAGAACACTCGAACTTAACCACTCGGCCACAGGGCGGCCTCCTAGAAATTTTGCTAAATTAGTTTTATCAGATATCTGCAAAAGGGCCTGAGGCCAATTCCAATCGCCAATTAAAATACACACAAAAACCATATATAATATTTATGTATATAAATATATATAAAATTTATAGCTAGCATTTATTGAGTACTGAATATGTAAATATACCAAGTTTTACATCCATTACTTAATTTACTCCTTCACAACCTTATGAAACAAATACTTTCATTATGCCGATTTGGTAAAGAAACAGCCTCAAGGAGGTTCTGCAACTCACCGAAGATAAAAACTGGCAGAGGCAGGATTTAAACCCACTCCTGTCTGATTACTGAGCCGGATCCCTCAACCAGTTTTACCATCCTTTCAAGAAATGAAGCTACTCCTCTCAGAACAGAAATTTCTATCATTTCACCATTATATTTGATTTTTTAAATCTTGTCCACTATTTCATGACATATACAGTGTGCAGACAAAATGTGGTCAAAACACCATATGGTATCTCATCACATTGTGCAGATTTTTGTATTAGAATAAATTTCAACCTTGTATACAAGTTAATCATATTCTAAATGTCAATATCTACTAAAGTTTAAAGTATCACCATTCTCCTAGCAGGAAGCACTGAGAAGGCAATTAGGTTAATTACGCCCATAAAGAAACCACAGAGTGGGCCCAGATGCACAAAAGTCCTAATTTACATGAAGGAAGTGACCTTCCTGAAGACTGTATGATTAAAGCTTTCTTTTTTGAAAAGGCCAGACTATTTCAAAGAAGCTAAGAAATAAATTTAGCCTATGAATTTTAAAAGCATTTTCACGTGCATGAAATTTACCCAAGGGATGGCTAGAAAACTATTTCAAATATTCCAGCTGTAAAGAGTTATTTGCATTCCAACTATTACTGCTCACCTGAGTTTCATTTTCTTAGTTATAGGATAAACAACTTTTCTGTGGCTAAGGAACATCTAATAAGCTAACAGAACTACCATGGTTTAAAGTTCTCCATCTTGTAACTGTGGACAGAAAGTTTTAGAACGCAGTACTAATTTAAAAAGCTGGAAAGGGGTGGAGGGTGTGAGCAACCTTAGAAAAGGAGGGAAAAGGCTCAGCTTATTATGTAGTTCAGCTTAAACATATATCAGATAACTAATCCCTTTGCTTTGCCAAAGGATATTTTCCCCTGCATCCTACCCCCAACCCATGACAGAAATCTTCAAAGATGTAACTTTGGCTCAAAGAAACAATTAACAATGATGTCATTTCAACAGCTACAATTAGAGGATACTTTGTTACATAAAACAGATATACTTTGAAAGTTAGAGTTAATGCACTTTTAAATTGAATCATCTCTCAAATGTACCAACGAAACTTATTTAAAGGAATCCTATATTAGAAAAAGAAAAAAACTGAGCAAAGAAAAAAATGAGAAAAGATGGTGATAAAGCTTGTGTATTAAATAGAATTTTACATATTGGGCTGGCATAAAAGTGCACTTAGAAAATGTAGCACTCTACATAGGATTTCATTCATTCACTCAATCGGAATTTCACAATCACCTAATATGAGCCAGGAACTCTTCCAGGCATTGGAGAAACAGCAGGGAACAGTCCGGGATAGTTCTCATGATGCTAACGGAAAGGTTCATCTTCATGTTAAAATGAGTCAAGTCACTAAAGGAGGTGATGGAGAAAGCTTCTCTGTATTCACAACTCTCACCTTGATGACAGTTGTCAAGTTGACAACTTACCACTAAATCAATGTGATCCCAGTCTCTGCCTCCACCCGTCTTGTCAAAACAGCAGCCCATGGTGTCTCAGTTGCTGTGGCCGCTGGTGCTCTGGTGCAAGGGGCCCAGGCCTGGCACCCCACCTCCAAGGTCTGTCCAACGGTCACCTTCACCACCACCCCAAACAAACCTACCACCTCCTTTCCTGTCTCACAGACCAGCTGCTGAGAACAAGTCCTCAGGCCTAAGCTCGGCAGGCTCCACACTGGGAATCCTGACTGTAGCCGGCCTTTGGAAAACAGATTGTGAGAGACGAAGCCCCCTGTTGTCGCGGAGTTTTAGTGAGTGTATGGGGTGGAAGTGGGGGACAGAAAATGAGACCAAAAAAATACAGAGTTAGATAGTGCTAAATATTGCAGAGAAAAATAAAACAAGGAAAGGAGTATGGGAGCAGGGCTCCAATTTTAAATAAGGTGGCCAGGGGAAAGGCCTCAGTGAGAAGACATGTTTAAGTAAAGATGTCAAGGAGACGAACTTGACACTTTTTCAACACTGAAAGTAAGGTTTCAAGTGACTGAAGTTTCCTATTAGTCAAGCCTTTCAGGTCTACAATAAAAAGTTGCATCACACTTAACACATGAGCAAAGGGAAAATATTAGAAGAAAAAAATCATTAAAGAGAAATTATTTTCTTAATCAATTTGGGGGGGGGGGTATTTTCAGAGAAAGGAAAATAAGCAGATATAAACTGTTCACCATAAAAATAAAAGAGCTTAGGGCCGGCCTGGCGGCACAGCAGTTATGTGCACATGTTCTGCTTTAGCAGCCCGGGGTTCACGGGTTCGGATCCCGGGTGTGGAGATGGCACCGCTTGTCAAGCCATGCTGTGGCAGGCATCCCACGTATAAAGTAAAGGAAGATGGGCACGATGTGAGCTCAGGGCCAGTCTTCCTCAGCAAAAAGAGGAGGATTGGTGGCAGATGTTAGCTCAGGGCTAATCTTCCTTAAAAATGAAAGAAAGAAAGATGAGAGAGAGATGAGAGATAGAGATAGAGAGAGAGAGAGAGAGAGAGAGAGAGTGAGAGAGAGAGAGAAAACAGCAAGTTATTTTACCAGCAAAATGGGTTTATTCAGGAATGGCAGAGGAATTGCAATTCAGGACACATAAGCTATGGTGAAACATACCCAAGTCCAAAGGGACAAAGGGAAGTTCAGGTTTTATGAGGTTTTAGGAGGAAACTGGAGAGGGTTGTTTTGAACAACAGTTCATTGGAAAGGAAGACTTCGAGATTGTGGCGGTTTCTCATTGGCTACAAGCGATGGTGAGCGCGCTGCTGCTGGGCCAGGAGGGACCTGCACTCTTTTCCTTAAAAACAGGAGATGAAATTCCCATGTCAAAATAATTCTTATCTTCCTTCTTTCTGCTGGTTATGCAGGCTGCACCAGGTGGTACCTGTGTGAGACTTCCCCCTCCAGGGCTTCCTGCCTCCATTTTAAATGCGGTTTCCTTCACTCATCTTCACAAAACTATTAAAGATCTCCAGGAGTCCATAACAAAGCCTATTTTCTGAACGAGCCACTATAGCATTTGCAGGAACTAACTGTAAGGAACTGGCTTCGAGACCCAAAACAAGGAGAATAAAAAAAACCCTTTTCCAGATGAAAAAGTACAAATTGTAGCAGGACCCAGGAATCTATGCCAGAAATGAACAATTAACAAAAAGATCTACAGGAATGAATCTTCTGAAATAAGGGCTTTCAGTGCATCTGCGATACATGCGATTGCCAATATAATTTTCCTAAAGTCTACGGAAGTGAGCCACCATCAAGACCACGAGGCTCAGAAGCACCTAACCCACCCCAGCCAGCTCATCAGAGGGCTTTCATGACATTAGATGATGACACTTGCCCAGTGAAAGTGGGGTTATGAGAGTATCTTTTAATTTTCTATTCCTTTTTTCTACTTTCCCATACCCACAATGTGGTTAAAGCAAATCTCCCAGGTTAACAAAAACATACAAGTTGGTCCTTCAGTTCCAAAGCTTGGAAACAGGCATAGCTCTCAATGAAAAGGAGGTTATACTGGGCACCACACTGACTTCAGAACAATGATTGCCATCATTGGCAGTTTCCTCCTTGCTTCCTCCTGAATCCTTCTCTTCCCTTCTTTTCACTGTTTTCATAACCAGTGGCCTGAGTTTACCACTTTCTATAAAAGGACTATAGAGGGGCTCTAATTAGCACCCTAGTCAGTTCCCTCGTTCTTCCACGGTGGACAGCATCTCTGAGTGTGACTACCCACATCCAATTTCTTATTACACTAACATGTTAAAAGAGTGAGGGAAAAAAAGCTATGCATAAGTCTCTTAAAAAAATTAAAGTAGTTTGCGAACATATACCAGTAGGGTCATGATATTGATATATTATTATTATATATATAAACACACATGTGTGCATATATTGACATATTCTATTATATAGTCATCATTATAGGGTTTTGTTTTGTTTTTTTTTTTTGGTGAGGAAGATTGGCCCTGAGCTAACATCTGTTGCCAATCTTCCTCTTTTTGCTTGAGGAAGACTGTTGCTGAGTTAACATCTATGCCAATCTTCCTCTATTTTGTATGTGGGATGCCATCACAGCATGGCTTACCGAGCAGTGTGTAGGTCCATGCCCAGGATCTGAACTGGCAAACACCAGGCCATTGAAGTGGACCACACTTAACCACTACGCCACTGGGCCAGCCCCTAGGTGTTTTTTTTTCTGATGGGGTAAAAGAGAAGAGTTGCAGTTTTATCTGCTTCTGCAGAATATCTAAAATAAACAGATTCTTGAAAATTAACATTATCCATATAACTTCAAAGTTTCGTAGGCCACCATCACCCTGCTAAAGATGTGATATAACCTGGTCAAAACAAAGTTCCTAGGAAGAAAGCAGTAGAGCGCGTGAATTAGGTGAGTATTCCCAAGAAATCTGGTTGCACAGCCAAGACCGGGAAGCTATTTCTTGTTTCCATCCCCAAGATCTTTTCTAAGAATACGTTTCTCTTTTCTCCTTGAAAATGTCTTTTTTTCCTTCCTCACTAGCTACAGTAGATCAGAGAATTGTTTTTGTTTTTGTTTTGTTTTTTTTAATAAGATTTTTTTTTCCTTTTTCTCCCCAAAGCCCCCCGGTACACAGTTGTGTATTTTTCGTTGTGGGTCCTTCTAGTTGTGGCATGTGGGACATCACCTCAGCATGGCTTGATGAGCGGTGCCATGTCCGTGCCCAGGATCCGAACCAGTGAAACCGTGGGCCGCCGAAGAACAGCGCGAACTTAACCACTCGGCCACGGGGCCGGCCCCGTTTTTGTTTTTAATACTCTGGATAAACTGGAGAAAAATATCAGGAAAAGGTGTTTTCTCCATTATTAAAGATCACCACTCGCATTCTTTATGTTCAGAGATGTTAAAAACTGGCAAAAAGAAATTTATGGGAGGGGCCGGCCCAGTGGCACAGCAGTTAAGTTTGCACATTCTGCTTCGGCAGGCCAGGGTTCACCTGTTCGGATCCCAGGTGCAGACCTATGCACCGTTTGTCAAGCCATGCTGTGGCAGGCATCCCACATACAAAATAGAGGAAGATGGGCACAGGTGTTAGCTCAGGGCCAGTCTTCCTCAGCAAAAAGAGGAGGATTGGTAGCAGATGTTAGCTCAGAGCTAATCTTCCTCAAGAAAGGAAGGAAGGAGGGGAGGGGAGGAGAGGAGAAGGAAGGGAGGGAGGGAGGAAGAAATGTATGGGAGAGACAAAAGTTTAGGAGTTAAAAGCATGGGTTGAAATCCTAGCTCCCCAAGCCATGCGAAGCTGGACAAATTATTCAATCTGTCTGAGCTTCTGGTTCCTCTTCTGTACAGTGAGGATTACAGGTCCTACTTGTGACGATTAAGTGAGTTTATACACATAAACTGACCAACAAAGTAAGTGCTCAATAAATGATAGGTACTATCATTATGACTCTTATGACTGTAGTTATAATTAAGAGGGCGAGGAGGTAGCCAGAGACATGGAAGAGATAACCACACATAGTACGTTTTGGGTTTAGAGGAGTGGGCTGTGAAAGTTATTAGTCAATGTTTTCAGTTATATAATCCATGAATATATTTCATAATCTTTGCTATTATTCAGAGGCAGTAAATATTGCACAATTTTATTTTAAAATTTAGGCCAACCTACATTTCAATGTCTAACCATTTTCTAAACACCCCAATTCACATGAAAACATCCCAACTTCACAGATGTTAAAATGTAAAAAAGTGTATATTTTAGATTTGATAAAAGACATTAAGAGATGGAAAACAACAGTAATATTTCAGAATATTCCACAGTCCCATCTTTTTCTATAAGAGCTGGAAACTAAAATCTTGCTTCTGATCTTACCTAGTTTTTGCCTCTAAGACTTTTTTTAAAGCAAGCCCATTAGAGATGGGCAGAAAAAGGGAGGAGTTTTATTAAGAGTTTTAACTTTAAAAGCTAATGCCTAATAGTGAGAAAAAACAGGCAAAGAAGAAAAAGGCTATGAAAGAAGCGAAGAGGACAGCAAGAATGGGAAATGAGAGATAAAGCCATAAGATAAGGAAACTCCTGACAACATAACAAAGATTCTGGGGTCTTTCAGTGGAGGAGCAACCCAGGTCCTACTAACTCCAATATGCTCTCGAGTCAAGACATATCACAGCATCAGAAAGGATGCCAGGAATAATCAAGACTGCTAAACTAAAAGGGACATCCAGTTCATGAATTCTCAAAGGGAACAAGGTATACTATCCCCATGCCCTTCCTAATACGCACCTGCACAAAATGGCTACATATTGCTGATAGGAGCACATGAAAGGTGTAGACACAGAAGGAAAGCTGAGAACCATTGATGTTACAATATTTCAGTTTGAAGCCGGGGTAACAGATCAGAGAGGGTTACATCTGACATTCCATCTCCTCTACAGCAAACCACTAAGTCATCTAGCGTCTCCTTGAAGATCCTCATTATTAAGGAACTCACGACCACCAAAGGAACACGATTTCCTTTTCTGACAGTGTTGTCAGAAAATTCTTATGTTGAACCAAGATGTGCCAAGCTAGTTTGGGGTTCTTCTGTTTATTCAATATTTACTGAGCCCTTGAGTGGACTTAGAGGGACCCTTGAGGAGCAACGGCAATGGATGATTCGAGTTAGGGACTGGTGGGGCAGGTACGATAGAAAAACAGGAAGAAATTTAGTGAAGAAATGGAGGTGGCTGGCAAGAGTGAAAGTAGGAGGATTTTCTTCTAGGAGGGTAGAAGACAAATAGTCAGGGAAAGCTAAGAGAGGGCTGACCTCAGGTCCTGCCCAAGAGCTATGTGGAGAAAGGAAGATGATCCATTGCCACTTGAGTCACCAGGAAATCGGCGCTAAGAGGAGAAAGTCAGGCTTCAGTCAGGGAGTAGAGGTAGAGGGTGGTGGTTCTGTGATGCAATTCAGCCTTCAGGGAAGTTTGACACAAAAGTTGGGCTCAAGACAGCCAGGAGGAAAGATAGAGGCCAGCAGAGAAAGGCAGTTTTGGCTGGGACACAGGGGAGGAGAGCCAGGCAGGAAGCGTGTGAAAGGGGTTGGGAAGACAGAAGAGCTTGCACCTTGGGTAGTGACTTGCACTCAGCAGGTACAACTGTAAACAACCAATCACAAGCCAGTGAGACAGTGCTAGATTAGATACACATAAAATGCCAACAGAACCCAGACTGTGAGGGTAGGGCCTGTGTTATCCCAACAAAAGTATTGAAAAACAGTTATTATTTGGACACTTCCCAAGCACTGTTCTAAGCCCCTTAAGAATATTAACTTTTCATTCTTCCAACAACTCCATGACATAGGTAATATTAACACTCCCATTTTAGAGATGACGAAACCGAGTCCAAAAGAGCTGTAAATCACCCAGTTAATTACTAGAGAAGGATTCAAACTCAGCCACTCTTAACTCCAGAGCCCATATTCTAAGCCATTATAGTGTATCCTTTTCACCTTGATTTCTAGGCCCTAACACAATGCCTGGTTCATAGCAAACATTCAGATATTTGTTGAAGGACTGAAGGATCCCTAGATTCAGTGGGATCATAGGAGGCAAACTGTAATGAAGGATAAAGGGATTTGAAAAGAGAATCCAGAGATACCGGTGGAATGAATTGGCTTAGGGTTTTGAATGGAACTCAGGGATGAAACTGTTTTCCCAAGCTGGTGTGGATTTCCGGAGTGTGTCAGCAGGACACTGCTCCAACCAGACACATAAACCAGAAGAGGCAGGCTCTCGGCTGACCGTGAAGGCCCCAAGTCAGCTGTGTGGTCTCCCGCAAAGTTGTATGCAGCACAGCCAAAGCATGCCTTCCTCTGAACCACAAGGCTCTGATCACTGCTTTTACCCCAACACTGTCTTATACTCTGGCTGTTTATTATACATCATGTTACCTTTGTAGGACAGAAATTACTTAAGGTCAAGGCATTAGTCTTACTCATCTTTACATTCCCAATACCAACCAACATATTGGTAAATCATCAACACGACAGCATTAAGGTACCGTGTTTTAGGGGAAAAAAAGTTACATGTTAGTCAACTTTCTGTAGAGACAGTGAAGATCACTTTGTTTAAAAGTTTATTTTTCTATAGAAAGTTTTCAATGATTATTTTAAACCAAATTTGGCTATAATTAAAAACCTTCCATACGTTATACTGAATTGCACTTGAAATTATAAGCAATAACCCCTCAGTGTTCTTCAGTTGGGGTATCTCATAATTTATTTGGTTCTACATACTGATTTTGCACCTCCAAAATGTACTCATTAGCATATATTTTAAAAATGCAAATACCCTTATCATAAAGGCATCGCACTTTTTAAGGCTACTATTAACACGTGGCCTAACATAAATCCTGCCAGAGGCCCCAGGGAACCACCCAGCCTTGAACAGCAGGCTGGACATTTGTCTGCAGCAAGGCTGCATCGCGGCTTGGGGCAGTCCTCAGAACAATGGCCCCTCGAGTTTCCGCAGACGCTGCAGTTGGTGGAGTGGACAGTTTAATTCCAGTGAATGGGTATGTGTGTGAAAGGGGCACGGCAGCTGGGTTTGTCGTCACCCTATTCCTGCATAAGGGAGGCAATAACACAAAATTGTTTATGGGCTCCCAGAACGCTTGCGGTGCTAACATCCACACTATCGACTGCTTTCCAAGGACAGATGGCTAATTCTACACAATGCTCTGTAAACAATGCCAAATTTATTTCTGAAAACACACACAACCCCTCAAGTGTGACTGATGCACAACTAATCTAGCTTTAATAGTTCTAATAAGATTAAATGTCTGTGAATGCAAAAGGTCCATCCCTATACCGAAGGGTTACTGGTAAAATGTTTAAGCAATAGTCACTAACATGATCATTTGGGGATATAGAGTATCCCATTACAGACATCAATAACATGCAGTTGGGGAGCCATAGAGGGATTCTGGCATGGGAAGGATATGATTAATTCCCAGATTTAAGAAAACTATTGGGGTGGGGGCACATGGTATGTAGAGGGATACCAACACAGCTGATGAGAGCTGATGAGAGCAGTGGGCCTGACAGAAGACAAAGGCCACCATCCCGAAATGAAGGGGAACCAATAAGAACAGTGGCTGACTGGTGGCAAGTAGATAACAGAGAAGAGCAGATTTAAAGTAAACTTTGAAGCCTAACAAAAGCAAGGTTGATAATACCTCCAAGGAATGCCAGGAGGGGCTGGATTGAAGCAGAAAAAGAAGTTGCAAGCTGGTGCCCTCAGGACACTTACTTTATTAAGCAGGCCCTTGAAAATGCTGAGCAGTAGATATGAACTAAATGAGCCCAGAGGATGGATGAGCAGGTCTGAATAAGAGGAGGCAGGAAATACTGGAGAAGAGGGATGGGGGATGTTGGAGCGAAGAAAGGAGAAAAATGGGGGTAGCTAGAGGAAGAAACTTGGATTTCCAGGGAAGTAGGAAAATCAGGAGATCTCTGGTAATCCAGTCCAAGAAAAGAGCTTTAAAAAGAAGCAAATGCCACAGAGATATTAAGACTAAGGATCAGAAACAAACTATGGGATGCTGCTTGGGAATTCACTGTGGATTGAGAGTGCTGATCCAGCGCTGGGAACAGAAGCCGGCCTAGAAGAAAAGGAAGTGGGGAGACGGACGGGCTGCAGGGATGAAGAAGTGGAGGCGGCGAGGGAAGTACATACAGTAGTTTCCCGAAGACAGCTGTTGGGTGGTAGCTCCAGAGAGTATCCAGGTTTAAAGCCTAGGAAGACCTCATTTGGAGGGAACCGAGAGGGGAGAGGGCAAGGAGGCTGTGAAGGGAGACAGTATAGATGCAAACCATGGGAGGTAACAGAAGAGAAACGCAGCTGGGGACTGGACTCATCCTCCAGATTAGGAAAGGAAAAGAGGGCGGCAATAGAGGAGACTAGAAACCAAGTGTGAAGCGAAAGTGATGCAGGGTCGGTGAGCCGAGGAGTCGAAAGAAAGATTTCTTGGACTCTCAAGATCTGGCAGTAGTGCTCTTTTATTTAGAGAATAGGATGGAATAGCATGGGGACAGGACCCATGGGCAGGCAGAGCTGGCGCTGGGATGCTGCTGCTGCTGGCATGGGGACAGGACCCATGGGCAGGCAGAGCTGGCGCCGGGATGCTGCTGCTGCTGGCATGGGGACAGGACCCATGGGCAGTCAGAGCTGCTGGTGCAAACATGGGTGGAGAGTAAGACTAAATTTAAGGCATAGGTATGTGAGTTATCTCTTTACAAGACAAAGGAAAGAATATGTAAAAGAGTTGTTAAAATGACATCAGTGCTGGTAGGTTCTGGTTATTGGGTGGTCCTATAACTTTTAGATAAGAATCAAACCAGATTAAGCAAATGGCAGAAGCCACCGCTTAAATATTACCTTCAGCTAAAGACAAAGGAGGATGTGTGTGTGTGGGGGGGGGGGGGTCAGTTACGTGAGGTTGCCAGACAGTAAACAACTTAAGTTCTTGCCTTCCCCATTAACGGTTTCCAGAGATAAGGCCATCCCACCTTCCTCCAGGTGCAGAGGGGAGGCATCTTTACAGATGGAGGTTTCCCTTACAAATGCAAATATTTCCCAACAAAGGGCAAGCAAATCCTGCTCCTCAGAGCTGCTTTTATTAAAGGTAACCAGCCCCCTTCTCATCTGCAGTTTTAAAAGTAACCAGCCTAAAATCCTCATCAAAAGGAGGTCACTCGGGCTCACATCAGATCTCACATCAGATACTCCAGTCAGATACAAATTGTCTATCAGCATAAATTAAAGTCCACTTCAAGAGGGACAGGGTGGGGTTGAGAAACAAGTACAAAGTAGAAAAGACCTATAACAGATGTAAAAAAGGCATCAACCAGAAGTGGGCAAAAAGTTTGCCACAAACTACAGAAGGCCCAGATGATGTGCCAGTTGAGGGACCATCTATATCACTCTGCCTTGCACCTGCAGCCTTGGTTGCCTGTGCTCAGGACCAAAGGTGGAGTTTACCCATGTTTGGGAATGCACAGTAGTTCATAAACCTGGTTGTACATCAGAACCATTTGGGGCACTTGTTAAAAATACAGCTTCTCTAACCCTACCCCCTGGAGATTATGACTCCTTATATCTAGGGTGCGGCTGGAAATTTTTAATTAGCACTCCAAGTAATTCTGATGCAGCCAGTAGGGTGGTACCTGGAAACCAAGCAGATCGTCAGAATTATCTGGTGTATTTTTCAAAAATACAGATTCGTGAGCTCCTCTCCAAACCTAGTGAATCTCACACTACACTCACATTGATAAAATTAAATGCATCACGTTTGAATCCTTTTTCAATCAATCTTCCAGTAAATGCACGTAGGAAAGAATTTCAGTACAACCCTAACTCCACAAGAATCAAATCCAAGTGCCCTGCAAGTCCAGAGGTAGTGGCCCTTGGTCAGACCCCCTAATCCCGACGCCAAGCTCAGGTCCTCTTCTCTGTCACCAGGTGGGTCCATGCACCTAAGTTTCCCTCGGTAGAAAAAAAAGAATGCAAGCAAATAGCTGAATGTGGAATAAAAGTTTCTCAGTGTTCTTAGGCCATGGCTATTCATTAAAAGACAACTGACTACTCTCTAAATTGCTCTTGGAAGGAAATCCAAGCAAGAAAACTCTTCCTGGTTCCTGTCTCTCTGAAGGACATTCCAATTTCAAAGTCCATCTTTAAGCAGCTTCTAAGAAACATTAATAATATTAATGTACATCACCATTTTATTACAAATCTTTAGGTAAATTACTTGTTTAGATCATTGTTTTAAATATAATAAACACAAATGTCACAAATAACCTTAGCCCCAACATATCTGAGACGGTTACTGCACTGCACTTTGCCCCTCAGAGCTCTAGGAAACCTTAAGAACTAGTGTTACAAGCATGTGGGGACTGAAGCCAGAGAGACCTGCCTCTGAAGCCCAGGCTGATGTAGAGCATTACACTTAAGACTTTCTGAAACTTGGTTTTTCTTTTTCTCTAAAATCATAATACTACCTATCTTGCAGGGTTGTCATAAGAATAAGAATTGGAAGTAAAACACATATAGCCCTTGTTCAGAGCCACCATTCAATAAACAGCACTTACCCAAATCTCCACCCCTCCTCCTGCAACAAAGGTGAACTTAGTCCCCTAGCGCTCAGGATATTGGAGTGCATATTGAAAATCCATGGCGAGTACTGGAAAAGGAACTCTACCTACAGAAAGCTTGCACATCATGCAGTGAGAAGTCCTTCAGCACAAAGCACCCAGATGCTGAATAAACTACAACAGATATACTTCTAAACAAACTGCTGAGATCATAAGAAAATTAAAGGAGATTTCCAAGGACAAAAGAAAAAAAGAACAATCAACCTAAACCCAGTGGCCAAGTACTTTGTAAGCCCATGCTGCCCTAGGGGCAATACCCGTCTGGGGAACCTGGAGCCCAGGAACTGAGGGTCTTCCACAAGAAGGGGAGAGTTGGCCTTCAGCTTGTGAAACTGGGTAAGGGCTGAACCCGAGACCCAATGCCAATGTTCCCCACTGAAGGAGCTACACCTTGGATAAAAGGGTGGCCTAGGAAAAACCTGCCTTCCATCAAAGCACACTGATGAGAAAATCTGTGGACCTACACCAAACATGAGTGGAAAAATTTTTTGTTTTACACCAAACCTGAGAGGAAAATTAACGACGATAATGATGCTGATCTCCCCTGAGCAAGGCTGAAGTCAAATATACACTATTTTCAAGTCAGAGGAATGCTTGGCTAATCAAAGTGGTCTTGGGTTGGAAGGAGAAACAAATATTTTCTACAGAAAGGCATCTTCAATACAGACCCCTCAGGATTCCCATAAAACTAAGGAAATAAGCTACCTTGAATGATAGCAAAAAAACCCCAAAAAACAAAAACCCATTCAATGGATAGACTCTCCCCCACCCCAAAGGCTTCAAATATTCAGACTACAGAAAAGAAAAAAAGGGAAGGCATAGAAAAAGCTGGGCCAAAAAAAACAAAAAAGAAAATTTTAGTCCTACTGTGTGTGTGTATAAAATATCCCTTTAAATGTATGTTTCTCCCATAAAGGAATTATGTGCTTTACGTGATGTGTGGTAAAAGCATTGCCTTTGATGCCAGGCACACTTGACTCTGAATCCTTGCTAACCAAGTACCAGTTAAGGATTCCAGCAAGTTAATAAAACTCTCTGTCCCTCAATTTCTTCAGCTGTAAAATGGGCATAATACTACCTACCTATCAGGACTGTTGTGAAATAAGTTCATACACATATTCATGTGTGTATCACATAGCACAGTTCTTAGTATAGACAATGCACTCAATAAATAGTAGCTATTATGAACATCATGGGGGCGGGGCATTCATTCAAAAAGTATTTATAGAGTGTCTCCTATGTGCCAGTATTCAAACTGCCAGACTCTTTGGGACACAGAGATGGATAATGACTCCTTGTTGTGATACTATCTGGTATGCTTAAGTACTGTTATCTTCATTATTCAGATGAAGAAACGGAGGAATTAAGAGACTCGGTCCAACTCACACAGCTAGTAATCTAAGAGACTAGCATTTGGATGCTACAGCACCCCAAGCCTATGTCTTAATTATCTCACCTCTTTGCTTACCTAGATGAGATTCACATTCAGATATAGGGGATACAGTTAGACTTTTTTTTTTTGGCCAAAATACAGAGAACTCTAAAATTAGTAGATTTCACAATCATAGAATATACCATAACACCCTAAACTGAATTCTCTGCTAAGTTCTTGACCTCTTAGTTTTTGTTCCTTCTTCAAGAGGAATAGTAACGTTTTGATAATGAGCAACACCCACTCTGTATGCAATGGGTCTAAATGCTGTGATTTTCATGTATAACAATACTTTTCTAGGCCCTATAGAGTAAATTGGCAGCTTTTGGGAATTTAAACCTGGTTTACTTTTTGATAAGGGGAGGATCCTACTTATATAATGATAGATAGTTGCGTGAGACTTCACAGGGAAGCAGATTTGATTTAAAGGAAGCACCTTCTACACTTTTTCACCCCAGCAAATTGAACAGGGTGTGGTCACTCAACAGTTTAAGACTACCTGTCAAAACACTAGATCATTCTCCAACAGACACTGCAGATGATATACTAAGGTAAAGAGGAATAGTCGGCCCCAGAAGAAACAGTAATTACTTTTCAACTCTGAAAATAATGGCAGCCAGAACTTTGAGCGTAAACAATATTGAGGCAATGTAATACACCTAGAAAAGTCATTGCGAGGTTCTCCGTCTCATTAAAAAAAACTGGGTTGGATTGTCTCTGAATAATAAAGAGAACAGAAAAGAATAGACTCTTTCTTCTATCAGCACAGTTGCCTCGTAGAAATGGCTTACAGACCGCCACAGCTTCACTCATTCCTACTTCTAGGAGGGCGCTTCATCTTTTGCTCACCTAGTCCAAGAGTTTGAAACTAAGCAGGTGACTAAGTAAAATGATGATGTAAAAGAACATGGATCCTATTACCCTCAAATTGAAAACAGCTGAGGATTAAGAAATTGGGTCGCTCAATTAAAACATTCATAAGTAACTTCAAAACAAAGCAATGCATTTTCACTTAAAAAAGAAAACATTCTTCCATTCATTTTAGAATGAATCACACCTAAATCTGGAGGAGATTTCAGAGGTTATCTCACCAGTGTCCTCATTTTGCAGATGAGGAAATTGAGATCTAAAGCACCGTAATTCAGTTACTTGTTTACATATTATCTCACATCACTATTTCTGCCCTTATCTAATACGGCTATAAATTTGTAATTCATCATCCATCGCATTTTTTTCAGGACAAGGACTCGACAGAAAAATTTTAAACCTCCAGTATTCATCACGTTTAAACCATCATAACAGCTTTACTTAATCAGAACAAAATGAGCGAAAGTGAGTAAAAGGATTTGTATTTCTGCTGCTTAAATAAGGGTTTTGCCTCTTAACTGCTCTACATACAAGACACCTCTGGTTACGCCGTAACAGGAGCACAAAAAAGGGGGAGAGGATTTTAAAGGCAAGTTTGGCAAACCCAGAAAAAACTCCCCAGTGTTTTCTACATAGCTTCAAGCTCGCGTCGGGAGAACGGAATGCCTTTAAATAGCGAAGAAGATGTGGGCTTGAACAGATCTTGAAGATTTCTTCCAATACCCAGATTCGATGAGAATTCAGAACTCAAAATATCCCATTACTGATATGTGAATTTATCAGTACGAGAACGGCAATAAGAATTCAACTTCTTAATATTAGGAACATGTTTCATCACGAGAGACTTGCAGCTTTTCCCACTCAGGGTGGGAGTCAAGCGTCATTTCCAAAAGGGAAAACCGGAAGCACTCAGGACAGCCTGTCCGAGGTCGCTCACCGGCCTCCCCCATTCATTGTACTAACCCTTCGAGCTCGGCCGAAAGCAAGAATTTAGCGAAGAAACGTAAACTTGAGTATCTAGAAAATGGGCTTTAATAACTCCTAACCAAAGTTTTTTTTTTTTTAGTTATACGTTTACTTTCGGAATTCCTTGATAAGTGATCTCCAGGGCAAGCTCAGCCCTAGGCGGGTTTCTGCCCAAGGTCCTTTGGGGGAGGGGACAAAACAGGCCATGGGGTGGATGGCCAGGCGCAGCCCTCTGGGAAAGTCTCCCCTGCTGGCTCCCTTTGCAGCCAGCAGCCGGGGCGCACCTGCAGGGCGCTCGGCGAGTCCTTCGCCTGCGACAACGCCCCCTCTCCCTACCCTCCCCACCCTAGGCACTTACCTGGGGCGGCCATGGGTGCCTGGCTCCTGAAAGTGGCCGTCCCGGCCCATCTCGGCTGCGACAGGGGCTTACTCCAGGGCCGGGGGGTTCCTGGGGGCAGGTAGGAGGGGCTGGACTTCCTCCGGATGGCCACCCGCCTGAAGTTGTAGCCGCCCTCGCCGCTCATCGGGCCGGGTGAGCTCGCGGCTCCGCGCTCTCTGTCGCCCTGGTCCGGCCGCGAATACGCGCCCGGCAGGCTCCGCTGGGGCGACCGGACTCCGGGGGGCGTCGCCTGCATGTCCCCGCTTGGCGCGCCTCGAGACCGGTGACTCTGGGGCTGCTCTGCGCCGGCGCCCCGCTCCTCCGGTGTCTCCGCGGCAAGAGCCTCCTCCTTCCCTCCTTCCTGGGACACCAAGAGCCGCGCAGAGAGTTTGGCTCAGACTCCTTGTGCGGCAGCCGCGACGCCAGGGTCCCTGCGGCTCCCGCACTCACCTGACACCGCGACTGCAGCGCCGACCCAGGGCTGTCTCCACCCCCTGCTCTCCGGAGCCAGTCGCCGGCAGGCTCCCGAGGGTGGGACGAGGAGACCGCAGAGTTCAGCTGGTTTGCGCCGCCGCCGCCGCCTCCTCCCCGGTCCGGGGAAGCAGCCAAGAACGCGCTGTGCCGAGCCGAGCCCTGGGCGCCTCCTCGGAGCCGCTGCGCCCCGGGCGGCCCCGCCCCGCCCCGCGCGCTCGCCCCGCCCCGCGCGCTCATCCATTGGCCGAGAGCAGCCGCGCGAGCGCGCACCTGCGGCCGCACACCTGCGAGCTCTGGAGGCCAAAGACGCTCACCTGTGCGCCGCTCGCTGGCTTCGGGAAGAAAGACAACGTAATTACATTTTCACTGGACTCTGCCCAGGGGCTTGCCATTCTCGCAGACCCACACTCCAAGGGTCATGCATGTGTCTCAAGCCGCTGTACTGAACCCTTGACAATAATCTTATGTCGTAGAACTACCAAGTATTTCAGATAAGGAAACCAAAGTGAGGAACCTACAGTAGGTCACAGAGCACTGCTGAGCTGGAATCCGTACCCGAGTCGCTGCGCCAAGTCTGTCCTTATCTCACGGAATCAAATATCTTGCTGGGAGCATCAGGTCAGAGAACAATGGAGAGGTGTATGGAAGTAAAAGGGAAAGGTGGAGCTAACAATCCACAGGTTTCCAGAAGAGCATCAGACCCTCCATCACCATGAACACTTTCAGGACTTTATTAATAATGCACTTTTAGAGTCCTTTTTATTTTTCATTTTTTTTTAACATCAACTGATACCAAATTGAAGAAAATACAGTTTAAATTAGTTTGCTTACCAGCATTTTAAGATTCAATACTCTCTAATAATGAAGAGGCTGTGTTCCGAAACCACAGAGATAGGAGAGGAAAGGGCAGCATTCCAAGTACCCCAGCTCAAGCAGAAAGAGTTCCCCAGCATGACTTCCACTTGGAAGCCACCTCACGTTTCTTCAGATTTCCTCTTCACCGGGGTAACAGCTCCTCCAGCTCCAGGAAGTGTAACCCAGAACCCAGTCCCCCTCAAGAAACCTTTTAGGAGGCAGTTGAACTGTCTCAGTCTCCTGGGCTGCTACTCCAATAAATATATTCCTGAGGAGAAGGAAGTACTCCCCTAATTTTTAGTGCATCTGTTCAGACCTTGTCAAAAGGAGCTTTTGCTCCCTTCAGATTTCTTATCCCTATATCACTGTATTGCACCTAATTATTGTTTCTCTTTCTGTGTAGTCAAGGTGTTATCTTCTATGCCATATAGTATCAGAAATAATTCAAACAAGCAGTTTAAAATATAAATTAATCCCGAAAGGGGTTTTACCTCCATATACATAACAACTAATTTCAATGCAAATTTCTAACACAATTTATTTGGTTCAATAAAAAAGTGGTGTTGCAATTAATAATACTGTACTAGCAACCTAGTTTAGCATAACCTATTTTTAAGTGAGAAGATGCTGGCAATCTTCTCTTTTAAAAAACTGGTTACTGAGGAAACTTAAAGGAACCGTCGTCCCTCCCACCCACGCCCCACCCCCCCCACAGCAACACACAGAAATACTTTCTCAGTAGATGCTAACTTTTTCTGCAGAGAACTGCAGTAAATACACCAGTGTGGGGCAAAATAGTATCCTACCACAAGTATTTGGGGTAGCAATTTTATGAGACCTCATTTGGATATTTTCACTTGTTTACATTATACATATTTCTATTTTTTTCTTACTTCAAGTTATTCAAATTTGCCTAATCATACAATATTAGTTTACATCTGTGGATGTCTGTATTTTCTGATGGAATGTTTTATGCATATATATCATCTGACATTACCTCTAGCAATGTTACTGCTGCTTATTATTTTCTCATAGAAACCATTTCTTTTTTCTTTCTCTTTTCTTTTTTCTTTTTTTTTTTTTTGATGAAGAGTAGCCCTGAGCTAACATCTACTGCCAATCCTCCTCTTTTTGCTGAGGAAGACTGGCCCTGAGCTAATGTCCATGCCCATCTTCCTCTACTTTATATGTGGGACGCCTACCACAGCATGGCTTGCCAAGCAGTGCCATATCCGCACCTGGGATCTGAACGGGCAAACCCCGGACCACCAAAGTGGAATGTGCACACTTAACCACTGCGCCACCAGGCCGGTCCCTAGAAACCATTTCTAAGGAACTCTGTGTTTGATGACTTCATTTTGTAGCACTAAATGAATGGGTCACAGAATTTTATTTGATTTCATTATCTTAGATTAGAGTAGAACAAAATATTGAATATCACCTTGTACATATAGTCTTAATATACTATTTTATTTGTTAATATAGCTAATAGGAAGTTTGCCACTAATTCAGTAACACATATTGACTGAGAACTGTGCTGGGTCCTGAAATAGAGTGATGGGTGCAATACACAGGTGCTCATACCCCATATCTCTGTGCCTGAGACAGTGCTGAATGCTGGCCAAATCCTGTATCATTTTCCTTGGGCACGCAGGGGGACCACATTCAAAACCTTCTCTTGCAGTTAGGGGGAGCCATGTAATGGAATTCTTCAAAATTTTGTGGGAAGAAGTGGTATGTGTTACCTCCAGGCCTGGCTTCTGTACCCTTGCCATGAAACTCTGTACTTCTCTTCTCCACCTGCCAGCTGGAGTGCAGAGGGGCCAGTGGAGGGACCAGGAGCCCTAGACTATGGTGAAACCACTATATGAAGAGGAGCTGGGAGCCCAGAATCACTCCATTCCTGGGAATTAACATATAAGCTCAGACTAGAAAAATGCATAGGAAGACTACGGACTGACTCATGTTTCTTACATTTTATCTTTATATTTTCCAGTGTAGCAAAAAATATATGTATATTGGTAAATGTCTTTTAATTCTCATTAAAATGTTTTAAATAAACGTTTAATTTAATTTTTACAATATAACCAGTCTCAGATTGATTTGGTTCCTGATAATGAAGATAAAGGCAAAAAAGAATGCTCAGGAGAAAAATTATGAATCAATAAGCTGCTTCAACTACTGATAGAACATTACTTCCAAGACGGGTTTAAGAGAAATCAGTACTTTGCAGCATATTCTTATTTTCTTCTATTTTAAGTATACTAAATATATACTTAATTTATTTTAGTCTCATTAGAGAAAGATAAAACTTCTTTCACGTTAATAATAAATTGTGTTATTCCCTTAGTAAAAATGAATTATAAATTTATTAGTTATTTACTTTGATGCTGTCACTGGGTAGGAAATTTATATAAATGTCATTTAAGTAATAAAGGTCACTAAAAGGGATGAATCATGCTGAATTTATGTCGTAGCATTGGGGGGCTGACATACAGAAGATAATTTCATGAAGACCTAATTGAAGAAGATGATATATTTATTTTAACAGGACCTTAGTAAACAGTATGATATTTTGAGTTGGTACAGGTTGAGCTTTCAATAAAGTCTCATATATATATGAAATCATATACATACAATTGTATAATTTCTTTTTCTTTTTTTGAGGAAGATTAGCCCTGAGCTAACTGCTGCCAATCCTCCTCTTTTTGCTGAGGAAGCCTGGCCCTGAGCTAACATCCATGCCCATCTTCCTCTACTTTATATATGGGACGCCTATAACAGCATGGCGTGCCAAGAGGTGCCATGTCCGCTCCTGGGATCCGAACCGGTGAACCCCGGGCCACCAAAGCGGAACGTGCGCACTTAACCGCTTTGCCACGGGGCTGGCCCCTATAATTTGTAATATGTTAATTTAATCTCTATGACTATATTTTGACCAGGTATTGCATATATTGGTAACCTTTGTGAGGAAATATACATACACACCTCTCAGAAGATTTGCACAAGTTTGAGGTGCCACCTAAAACAGTCATGGTATGAGTTTGGTCTTGTATTTAAATTGATGACTAATGCTCTTTAAAGAAATTAGTCACTCAATATATTTTATTTATTTATTTTTATTTTATTTTATTAATTAATTATTTAATTAATTTTTATGAGGAAGATTGGCTCTGGGCTAAAACCTGTCGCCAATCTTCCTCTTTTTGCTTGAGGAAGATTGTCACTGAGCTAACATCTGTGTCCGTCTTCCTCTATTTTATGTGGGATGCGGCCAAAGCATGGCTTGATGAGTGGTGTGTAGGTCTGCACCTGGCATCCGAACTTGTGAACTCTGGGCTGCCAAAGCAGAGCATGCAAACTTAACCACTACACCACCAGGCTGGCTCCCACTCAGTATATTTTAAAAATCATTTGGAAACTGGAAAGAAAGCAGTTACTTTCTAAAGCATGCAAGCCCTGGCATTACGGAACCTAACCTATAGTTAGTTCCATGAGATTAGGAGAGGGGCACCCAACTTGAACTGGCCTATCAGGAGAAGTTTCCTAGAGGAAGTCAAAATTAAGGGAGACCCTAAAGAGGAGGAGTTGGCCTGCTGGAGGGAATAAAGTGTTACCCTAATGGAAGGAACAGAGTGTACAAGGGGCAGAGAGAGAGAAAGATGGGTAGGGGAGGGAGGGAAAGAGACAGAGACACAACGTTCCCCTTACAGGGCATGGGAAGAGAGAAATGAAAGGTAATGGGAGAGAAAGTAGGATCAGATCTTTAACAACATTTTTATTTTTAAAAGATTTTATTTTTCCTTTTTCTCCCAAAGCCCCCCAGTACATAGTTGTGTATTTTTAGTTGTGGCATGTGGGACACCGCCTCAGCATGGCTTGATGAGCGGTGCCATGTCTTCGCCCAAGATCCAAACCAGTGAAACCCTGGGCCACCGAAGCAGGAGCACACAAACTTAACCACTCAGCCATGGGGCCGGCCCCTTTAACAACATTTTACCTCATGGTAAAGAGTTAGGACTTTATTCTGATGACAAGGAAATGGTTTTTAAGAAAGGAGTGATGTCAGGTTTCCTTTTAGCAATCACCTTAGCTGTCTACATTCCTTGTTATCAGGCCAATAGATAAAAAAAAAAAAATACTGATGAATCCTGAAGCATTTCATCTCAAAGGATATACCACTTCCATGACTGACTGACTGACTGACTAAATGAATGATATATTTGGGAAATTTACTTAAATCAAGCACATACAGGAAGTTTTAGAAGACATTCTCTACCCCTGTGGAATAGATCTTCCATGTCTTTCTGCTACCTACATCATGGTTTTTTCCCCATTTTTATTGAGAAATAATTGACATACATCCCTGTTTAAGTTTAAGGTGTACAGCATGACGGTTTGACGTACATATATATATAATTGTTAAAAATGTATTGTGAAATGTATTGTGAAATGATTATAGTATTGTGAAATGATTATAGTATTGTGAAATGATTACCACAATAGGTTTAGTTCTTTCTTACTTACTTATTGCTGGAAGAGGTATATTCTTGGAGCTGAAATATTCCAGGATTGATCATGAGTGAATTAGTGGTGGAGTATATAAAGAAGTCAGAAAATTTATTATGGGGTTACAAAAGCCCCATATCTCATTCAATAAAATGTAGTTTTTCCTGTCAATTTGGTTTTATAAATTATAAACTTCTCAAATATTATTATAAATTATAATAATTATATTCATTCATTTCATAAATAAATTAAAAATTAAAAGAAGCTGGGGCTGGCCTGGTGGCATAGTGGTTAAGTTCATGCACTTCACTTTGTTGGCTGGGGTTCGAAAATTCGGATCCCAGGTGCAGACCTAGCACTGCTCATCAAGCCATGCTGTGGCGGCGTCCCACATAAAGTAGAGGAAGATTGGCATAGACATTAGCTCAGCAGCAATCTTCCTCAAGCAAAAAGAGGAAGATTGCCAACAGATGTTGGCTCAGGGCCAATCTTCCTCACACACAAAATTAAAAGAACGTGGCACGCACTCTTGACTGTCTACTCAACTGCCATTCCTGCTTTTCCTTGCCAACAAAACCCAATTTCACTCAAATGTTGGCAGCAATGTGGTCAGACAAGTTGTGCTCCTTCAGGGGTTCTGGGAAAGGTGGATGGGGTTAGGCAATTATGGTAATCCTGTTTTCTTTGACAGTTGTTGATTTAAGGGGAGCTTATGACCTGGTTCTGCTCAGTGGGTCTAGACAGGTAGTCTGGTGTGGGCTTCTGGAAAGGACTGTCTCCCCCATAAGAGAAGAACCTATTAAAAGGAACCTATTCCCTACCTACCTCCTTCCTACTCCTCCTGCTTACAGATGTGGTTTTGTAAGGATACAGATGTAAGTCCTGAGCTGCTGCAGCCATCTTGTGACCAGGAGGAGAGATGCTACCTATCTACTAGGGTGGCAGAACAGAATGACTGGAAGAGCCTAGGCCTTTGCTGAGTTCAACGTTCTACTGAACCAACCCTGAAACTTCCTATCTCTTGCATTCTTGATAATTGACACAGTAAGTGGTCCTTATTGTTCAGCCAGTATTAACCAGGCTTTTTTTGTTACCTGTAACCAAAAGCATACTGATACAGGAGAAATAATTTATCCAAATTGTAAGAAAAGCACTTGAAGTTGTGAAATTGTAAAGCCTTGTATTTAATGTTTTATTGTTACTGTTGAGCAAGGTTTTATTTTAGGATTTACACATATCCCTTTGTTGTTTTTGAATGCAATCATCTACATAAGGGGACAGCAAACTATGACCTGTGGGCCACATGCAGCCCACTGCCTGTTATTTTTATATGGCCCATGATCTAATAATGGGTTTTAATTTTTTAAATGGTTGGAGGAAAAAATCATACGAAGAACATTTCATGACATATAAAAATTATGTAAGGCCAGTCCCAGTAGCCTAGTGGTTAAGTTCAGCGTGCTCTGCTTCAGCAGCCTGGGTTCAATTCCTGGACATGGACCTACACCACTTGTCTGTCAGGGGCCATGCTGTGATGGCAGCTTACATACAAAAAGAAGATTGGCAATGGACGTTAGCTCAGGGGGAATCTTCCACAGCCAAAAAAAAAAAAAATTACATAAAATACAAATTTCTAAGTCCATAAATAAAACTTCGTTGAACCCAGCCAGTAGTTTATGGCTGCTTTTGCACTACAACAGCAGAGCTGAATACTTGGGACAGAGACCAGATGGACAGCAAATCCGAAAATATTTACTACCTGGCTTTTTACAGAGAAAGTTTGTTGATCCCTGATAGAGATGAAAATAAGAAACTTAAAGGTTTGTTAAATTTTGAAAAATGATTCAACCATTATCAAAAACTGTAATTTAAGCTCTGCTATTTTATGCCTTGGTACATGTCATAATAATGTCAACCAAAAGTGACACACTGAGGCTGTAAGACTGTAGTGCCAATCTAGAATTGCAAATTTACATCTTTCTCCAAAGATGCTGTGGCTTAATTCTAAGACTCACACATCTATAGGCATTTGCAGTAGCCCACACAGTGTTGCATCATTAGAATACAAAATAACCATATTTAAAACGCCTTGAAATTTCCCCTGAAAAAGAGACAAAGTATAAACCTGAAGTCTGATATTATTTATGCAATTCCTTCATTAGAAGTTTTTTTCAAAATAGACACAAATAGATATATGATAAACATTTTAATGAGAATATTGGCAATCAAAAATATTTTCTAAAGCAGGGAATAGACAAATATTTTTATGCAAATGATTTTCAACTTATCAAGAGAAAACAGACTTCCAAGTTTTGAGTCCCCAAAGCACAAATTAAAACCTTTCTTCATGGAATGTATCACTTTCTACCACATATTATAGTTATGTATACCTTTCTTTGACTTTCCTTTCTAGATTGTAAGCTTCTTGCTGGCAAAGTCTAATGCATATTTGTATCCTCTGTAACCCTTGCACAGAGGCTTCCATACAGTAAAATATTCAATGAAATTTACTGAAGGAAAATGTAAGAAAGGAAAAATATTCATGATCATCAGCAGTAGCTTCCTGAAGGAATGGATCCTAAGCAAGTAGTCAGAAATTCAGATGACAATTTCTGTATAAAGATTTTAGGGGCTGGTCCCATGGCCTCATGTTTAATTAAGTTCAGTGTGCTCCATTTTGGCAGCCTGGGTTTAGTTCCCAGGCACAGACCTACACCACTCATCAGCCATGCTGCGGTGGCGACCCATATACAAAAAAACAGAGGAAGATTGGCACAAATGTTATCTCAGGGTGAATTTTCCTCAGCAAAAAAAAACCAAACCAGGTTTTTTTTTTTTTTTTTTTGAGGAAGATTAGCCCTGAGCTAACTGCTGCCAATCCTCCTCTTTTTGCTGAGGAAGACTGGCCCTGAGCTAACATCCATACCCATTTTCCTCTGCTTTATATGTGGGATGCCTACCAGAGCATGGCTTGCCAAGTGGTGCCATGTCTGCACCTGAGATCCGAACTGGCGAACCCTGGGCCTCTGAAGAGGAACGTATGAACTTAACCACTGCGCCACAGGGCTGGCCCCCAAACCAGATTTTGATAGCATCATTATTTATAATAGTAAAGGTCTGGAAGCAACTTAAATATCCAATAATAGGAGAGTATTTTTTTTTTAAGTATAGTTTATCCACTCCATAGAATATTATGCCAGCCTTAAAAATAATGTAGTTGAAAACTTTTAATAACCTAGAAAACAAATATTCACCATAAAATGTTAAGAGAAAAAAGCAGGATTCAGAATTGTGTGTTCATGGGGCCGGCCCAGTGGCACAGTGGTTAAGTGAGCACATTCTGCTTTGGTGGTTCAGGGTTTGCTGGTTCGGATCCCGGGTGTGGACATGGCACCGTTTGGTAAGCCATGTTGTGGTAGGCGTCCCACATATAAAGTAGAGGAAGATGGGCATGGATGTTAGTTCAGGGCCAGGCTTCCTCAGCAAAAAGAGGAGGATTGGCAGCAGATGTTAGCTCAGGGCTCATCTTCCTCCGAAAAAAAAAGACTTGTATGTTCAGTGTGTCTCAAGGAAAGGCACCAAAATATTAACAGTAGTTTTCACTGAGAGATAAGATTATGGGTGCATTTTATTATCTTCTTTCTATTTTTTCACATCTTCCAAATTTGCTACAGTAGACATGTATTGCTTTTATTACCTGGAAAAGAGAAACAAGCATTTGGGAAATAAATGAATGGGATTGGCAGAACCTCATCTGTGTCCAACCTGAAGGAAAATAATCTGATTTTTCTAGGTGAAATGAACGTTTTTATCCTGAACTGAGCAGGTCTCTCCCAAACTTCCTGGCTGTGAGGGAGAGATGAGACTCCCTTCCAAGGAGAAAGAGAAGTGCTGCCAGGGACTAGTAGAATGAGGGAGGCTGGGCTGTGAACACCATCTTCAACTTAAAAAGTTCACACTGTCTCCACAGCCTCTCTGGTGTGATCATCACTTCCCCAGCCAATTATCACCCTGTGTCTTTGCTGATCCAGAGGATATTTAAGAAGATGATCAGTTCTTGAATAATTTGTTCAATCCCTTAGGCATAGTTTTCCCATCTAAAAATAGACAGTTACAGGCTTTCTGTGCTTGTTTTCAAACTTTATCAGATGTATTCTGGTACCTTGTATAACTCTATGTTATCTTGTATTCTGATGTCCTAAATAATAGGACTGCTCTAGAAGCATCGATATTGTTCAGCATAGAGTTGCAAGTGCCAGGAGAATGCCATTAACTTCTGCACATGTTCCAGTTTTTCACGTTTGGCAGTTGGTATAATTTTGCTCAACTGGTTGACCTTAAAGGAATTTTCGAGATCCACTGATGTATGTAGTATGCAGTCAATCAACGTTCATCTACTGACTGCCACAGGAGTTTTTAGTAGTAAGTAAATTGTTCATAAGAGAAAACTGCAGTTTTAATGGTCATGAGTAGTTATTGTCAAGAGAACATAAGAGAAGAACAGAGTGATACTTACACATCTGGAACTCATTTAGTTTTTATTTCAACAATAGAAAAAACATGAAGTTATTTTCCTGATTTGATCTCACTTTCAAAGTTCTAGTGAAGTATCTTGGGCAAGAAAATATCTTTTAAATGTAAGGTTTATATCTTTAACAATATACAGAAACTATATAGTAATGTGCACAATATATTCAAATGTAGACTTTGGAATATTCAACATCCAATAACAATATGTTTCTAAGAAGTATTTCTGGAAAATCTTGTTTTTCCCATCAATCACTAGATGTGGAAATCAAATGATATGACAGATATTGGTTGGCTGCCCTTGTCCAGCCCAAAGAGCAGCCATTTTCCAGATGAATCACACATTAAAGGACAACTTTGACTGGTTAGGTGTGTGTCATTAAAATCACATTATCATAATTATACCCAAATTCAAGTCAGCTTTATTTTTGCATCTGCTGGAAAGAAGTAACATTAAAGAACTCTTCAAAGGAGATAACTAAATAGACTTTTAATAGGTGAGGTTTTCATCAGTTGGATTTTATTTTCATCTTTGATATTTATTAAATAAGCATACTTACCTATGCATGTAATTTGATAAGCCCTTTTCCATATTACACAAATGTATTTAGTAACATGGCCTTTATTTTATAAAAAAGTAACCCAGAATCAGGGCAGCTATTCATGAGAACAAGGAGAAGGCTGACTTTTAAATATATGTTTCTTTCCGTCAATTCTACTGAAATAGCCAAGCTTGAAGTCGGAATCTATATAAATCTAAGAAAAATGGTAACACTCAGCAGCAAGCTAATGCAAAGCTTAGCAACGTGATATCTTTCTTACCTTTGTATTAGGAAGAAAGTTTGTGAGAATGCACTGTAAAAGATGCCCTTAATTTTATACAAAATTTGAATGAAAGAGTCAATCAAGGAGGAGTTAGAATTAAGGATGAGAAGAAAGAATAGCTTAGTCTCTGACTGCGTGTTGGAAAACAACATTATAAGCTATTTTAAGGATTATTTATAGCGTCAATTACAAGTTCATTAGAATTGACAGTTATCAATAAGATCGTTGAATACAATTATTTGACTCATTTCATTTTAGAAGCATAAATGGGCATGTCCTAGAGCTTCAAGAAAGCACGATATTTATTTGTAAAACAAATATTGGCATTTTAAAGCAACACTGTCATAAAATATAATATATGCATATTTTGTAATCGTTCCTCCAAATTATTAGAACATTTTGAAAGACTAGTGTTTTAAAATACTATTGCTTAATGTGCATTGCTGGTTGATGTTTTTAGATGGATAAAAAATTCTAAAAATTTGAACATATGTAATATAATCATTTTAAAAGCTGAGGCAATCATGAAGTGAACAGGATAATTTTTGTCTTATTTCTTCTTCTTTTTAATAAGGACCCATCTGACCACCCCACTTACTATTGTTATCTGTTTCACTTTCTCCCTACCCCAACCCAGCACAATCTCTTCTCTCCATTTTACTTTTTTCTTTTTCCACACGTTTCATTGTCTAACATACTTCAGTATTTACATATTTGTTATGTTTACTGTTTTTTGTGTGTCTTCCTCATCAATGTATATCTACGTATCTACATCTGTGATACAAACTTCAGAAAGGCATGAACCTTCTTTGTTTTGTTCTCTGACGTATCTTAAGCTCCTTGAGCAATATTTGGCACAAAATAGGTTCCCAATAAATATTTGCTGAATGAATGCATGTATAAGTGAATGAATGAGTTTCAGCCATATAGGACTCCAGGATTGTTATAGGAAATAATATTAGCTACCAAAGGCTAAACACCGTTTAAAAGATGTTAGATGTGTTATTTCACTCAGTCTTCCCCATAACCTTGCCAGGTAGGTAATTTTCACCCTCATTTTTAAAAAGAGACAATTGAGGGCTGGCCCGATGGCACAGCGGTTAAATGCGAACGTTCCGCTTCAGCAGCCAGGGGTTCCTGGTTCCGATCCCGGGTGCGGACATGGCACCACTTGGCATGCCATGCTGTGGCAGGCGTCCCACAGAGAAAGTAGAGAAAGATGGGCATGGATGTTAGCTCAGGGCCAGGCTTCCTCAGCAAAAAGAGGAGGATTGGCAGCAGATGTTAGCTCAGGGCTAATCTTCCTCAAAAAAAAAAAAAAAAAAAAAAGAGACAATTGAGGCTTGGAGAGTTTAAGTACCTTTCCAAAGTCTCAGAGCTGATAAGTGCCAGGGCTAAACTTGCACAAAATTCCACGTTTTAAAAAATATTTCGGCTGACATAGCCTGCTGTAGAACAGTTATTTCTCTAGAATTCACGCCAATTTTTATTTCTGACTTCACTGTGAAATTTTTTGAGAGCCCATATTTTCTTTAGTTTTTCATTTTTCAATAGACACTATATTTCCATGGTTGAAATAGAAAAGCAACATAGGAAGGCATTTGCCTACCGAGGAGTCTGACTCTCCCGGTTCCCTTCCACCAACACTTTGCCCTTTTACGGATAACCATGTCTATGGGTTTCCACTCAGACTTTATCAAATACAAGAAAAAATTAAGATATATTTTTATTTTCTCCCTTCCTTACAGGTAGGGTAGCTACTATAACATGACAGCCCATAATTCCCAAGTCAATAGATTTCAATGAAGTAAGTAATTTCTTTCCCCTTTGATTTATCTGGAAGAAAAGCTGATATGAATCATTTACTGATCTTGGGCTAATAGCTCTTTTAAACGAGGTAAATCTTCCTGTGACATTTGACTGACATTTTTAATTTATAACTTCAAAGGAAGTCAAGCTGTGAAGGTATCAGCAGGGTTCTTAAATTAGTTTTACTTTAATAGACACTAATTAAAATGTCTACTGCTGATATTTTGAAGAGTTCTTTTAATGATTTTTATAATCTCTGTTCAGCTTGGTAGGTATGTGGGAGTTTAGAAATTTTGAGTTGAAATGTATGGGTGCATTGGGATATGGCTATATGGCAAGATTCAACTTGACAATTCTTTGAAGTAATAGCGTTAAAAGTTCTTTCCCTAGAACATAAACACATTTTCTTCCAAGCTCAGAAACTGGGATATCCACTCTGTTAAAAATAAAACATAGGTTCTGGATTGCTACATTTAGTGTTGAGGTCATAAATCAGTATTTCAGCACATTCAGAGGCAAGGCCGGCTTCAAGGGCATGTGGACTTCTACAGTCATATACGACCCTGTGTTTAGGACTCCCTGCTTAGTTTAATGCTCTGCTGTCATTGTTTTGAAATTCTTAATAATTTTTGAACAGGGGGCTGTTCAGATAGATGTAGAGCCCCAACCTCACAGAAAAACAATAGCTTTCAGAAGAGAAAAAGGAAAGATTTTTAGGAAAATTTACACTACGATTGCTAGCATTGGATATACAACAGGCAAGGAGGCAATCTTAACCAGGATTGTTGCAGCGTCCATGGTGGGTTAATTTGATTCGTTATAATGAGGATTGTCGCATTAGAGAGTTCCACTCATTAGAACCTCACCTAAGTCCAAATTCTGTCTGGTTCTCTGCCTCCCTTGCCACCTGAAATAAAATCAGGTGATGCCCAAAGCAGCTGATTTGCCACAACGCACATTTGAAGAAGGAGCTGGAAAATGAATATTCCTCAAAGTTCTGGGGCTCTGCTGTTCCTTCATAGGAAAGAGAACAAAAGAGAACTGTCTCCCAAAATAAAGCATGCAAAACTTCATTATTCTTTCATTAAAATAATGTTTTCTTTTTTTAGAACAGGCATTTTCTTCATGTTGGTACGTTTCCAATCTAATTCAGCTAAGTGTATGCTCCTGCCAAAATAACCTTTTTGAAAAGATTACAAGTAGGAGAGATGGTAAGTGGAGAAAATGGGCAAAGTTGATACACATTTCTTAATAGGAATGTGTAGAAATGTCAAAGCAAAGCCTTCAGTTTTTAGTTAAAATAAGTGCTCACTTTGAATAAATATATAAATCATATAGCAATTCATATAGTTTTTTTTTGGTAAATACAAATCGAAGTGACATACAGAAAAATTGCTCAAACTGATAAAAAGGTAGCATAGATGAAATGAACAAAAGATAACCAGTTTATTTACTGGAAAGAGTTACGCATTACACCATATTCAGTTGGTAACATAAACCAAGATTGAAGAATTGATATATTGGCTTCGGTTATTTTCTTAGCACTGGAGTGCCTTTTCCAACCATCGAGTGCATCATCAGATTCCGCAAATACAAGCACAAATCATATGGATTCTCCCATGAGACATTCACTTAGGATTGTCTAGAATAAAAAAATTAAAAAGGACAAGCAATAATAAATTCAAAAGAATTGTTTTGAATTTAAAATAAATGTCTATGTCTTTGAGAAAGTTTCCTTTGAAATTTGGATTTTCAAAAATAATTAGCAACAAAACAGACTCTTAGGTCAGTCTTTTAGTCATATTTTCATATGGTATTATCATTAGGTGGAAACACTTCACATCATTTGATCCCAAAAGGCATAATAACAAAATTGCAATTAAGCGTAGGAATAGCAGAATCATCACAACAATAATCATACAATGTACAAATCAGGTTGGTCACACATTACACAAATATAATACTAGAAAGAAATACAATATCGGAATCATGAATGGCTCATCACATAGGCATAATCATGCAAATAAAAACACTGAGTAGATTACAAAAATGTCACAAAAGATTTTCAAAGAATTTTTAATTGACTCCAACAGTCAAACCATTGAGCTTAAAAATTTTGTGGCAATAATGTTAAAATAACTTATTTGCGCTAAGATTTAGTGCGTAATTATAGCTATAAACCCAGACAACAAAATGATTCATTCTGTACCTCCCTTATCATCGAATAATGAATGATATGTTGACAAAATGATGACATTTCTCTTTACTTTATAGTTCTTTGTTTTAAAACGACTCTTTAAAAAGAAAATATAACAGTCACACTGAAAGCATCTGACATACTTCTCAGTGTTTTCATTAGAGAACCATAAAGATCAGAGAATAATTCTGAAAGAAAAAAAAAGTTACAGTTAAAATGTGCTCTCCACCAATGTTCTACCGCGCTTAAACTCCAATCACAGAAATGATCTGGCTCAGCAGTTTATCCAGCTTCAGTTTAAAAGGGCAAATTGTAAGTAACTCCAGAGGAAAGGGGTGAAAATTCACTGAGGATTTGAGCCATGCATTTTAATATGGAAAGGAGACCAGATACAGGTAACGATCTCCTTCCATTTCTAATGGAGAGAAGACCACAAGAGAAATAAGACTTCTATAGTGTTCATATTGTGAACATGGGAAAGCTAACATGATGGGAAATATCTCATGCAAACATTTTACATGGCAGACTTATGCACTCGCACCTTACAGTAAAGGCAGTTAATTGCTCCTCTTCTTAAGTAGAATATTATTTCTGGAAAATCCTCAATCAGGGAACATATCTTAATACTAAAATCTTTTCCAGTTAAACTTTGAGTAACAAGGACAGAAGAGATGGCTAGATGAAATCTTTCAGAGGTTAACATAATAGGATCGGGCTACATATGCAATACAATCAGGGACTATGGCAGTAAACTTGGTATTTGAATAAAGATGAATTTAACTACAGACACAACTCATCTAGGGGCATTACCACAAGACAATGGAAATGGTCACCTGGGAGCTAGATTGGTCTTGTATGTCCACAGAAATTGATTTCAAGGTAAAAATTACTTGTCAGTATCAACACTGATCACGCTTTCTATCACAACTCTAGTTCAACAGCTTTTTAAAGAATTACGTTCCTTTTTATTCAGAAATATATTCTTGTAAGTTTTTTGCAATCTTAAATACAAGGATTGTTTTAAATCATTCTGGCTTATAAACAAACAAAAAACCAGGAGGGCAAATTTTTAAAACTGGGAACTTTATCCTAAGAGTTCCTTTCGACTCTAGTCCTACTTTATACTTAGAATATCAATAAATTTGTGGCACCCTAGGGTCAAGTCATCACAGTTCCTTATTGGCAACCCATCAGTTTCCCCTGCCATGTCTTGCTGAGAGGCAGATTATGTCTTTTGGCTGATTGATTGTAACAATTATACATTACGTTTGCCATTCTTATCCCAGTGGAAAATATATTTCATTTCTTCCTTTTCATATTTTGTGATTTCCACTTGAGAACCGTAGAGAATTTTATGTAATACAGTATCAGGAAATGTCCACACTCATAGCTGGTTTATTTGACCAACGTTTCATGCTTGTTTGAAAGAGAAGGTCTGTACAGAAGTATTTTCCAAAGCATGGAAAAAGCAAATATTGTAGATTGAAGATCCTTTTAAGAAAAGATAAAATTTGAGAGACATTTGCCCCCCTAAGGGATTGCATACCTTCTATTTCCAAAGTATTCCTGAGGACATTTGTTTTTTTAGACTCTGACAATTGAGGCTTTTTATAGTAAAATTACTACATTCTGGACAACTTTAAAGATATTATGAACTATAGCTGGAAAGAAAAATAATACCAATGATCTTGTTTTGTCTTTTTTTTTACCAAATATCTTGGAAAAATTACAATTGCTATTCTATTTTCAAGGGATAAAATATTTTATGACTAACCAGTATAACTTTAATGTATTTTTAAATTTAAAAGAAGCAAAAGATTATGGAATCTCAGAATTATAATAGATTATCATAAGACATCTTGCCACTTAATCCTTACTAGATAACCAATAATATTTAATTTTTAAAAAACAAATCTTCCTTATGATGATCAGTTTCAGTGATTAATTTCCCACTGTCAAAAATCTCTTTCCTCGAGTTAATATAAACCCTTCACTCTGAAGACTGTTCTTATTCTAGTCTTAGTAACCATATCGATAGCTGGTTCCTATCGTTTGTTAAATTTTCTTTTCTTGAAGATTACATTGTGGCTCCTCTTCCTTAGGCTAAAGTATAATCTTTCTAAATAGGTCTTTTCTTATTTAATAACTTTCTGTTTTCTCACAGTTCTCCAAATTCCTCTTACTGAAACAGAATTCGATACATGAAAGGGATCTGATCAATCACGAATTGACTGGAAAGATTAAGCCGAGGGTCCTGTATGCCCCTGTGCACTCAGGCCAAAGGCAATTTATTGCTACTTTTAATTTAATTTTTTAACTAAGAAAAATCCTCAGTAGGAAAGCATTTCTGCATACTGACTCTTCTTTCCAGTATGGTAATTGTGCTTACTTTTAAAAAATGACTGCTCTTGCTAGTTCCCTGTGTTTGCAATAATTAGCCAGTAATTTTATTGTATTTGTAGTTGGTTTTTCTTCCCCAAGTCTGTCTTCCATTATTCTTACTGAGATTTGTTATTTTTGATTTTCACTTGTTCTTCAATTTTTCAATTTTCCTTTGTTTCCTGATGTTTCTTTGCAGGTTCTGACTTTTATCAGAGCCTCACATATTTATTCACTTTAAAAGTCTAAATGGAAATAAATACAGATATGGCTCAGTTTAAACTATACCAAATGATGCCACCGTGTAAATACATGGAATTCTCTCTTACTGCTTATCTAATTTCATGCTGAAAAGTAGAAGTGTATTTCCAATTTTCTATATCTTCTTGGCAAAGTTTTGTTAAAATTAACATTTTCATAAGATTAATATTTCAAAACAAGCATTTCCCACTCTATTACTATAAAGAACAGAAATAAAACTGGAATATAATACATGTAATGATAAAATTTGTATTAGAATAAATGTTTTGTCTATGATTCATCTTTTCACCAGGTCATAAATACTGAGTAAGGGAGCATGAACGCAGTAGAGCGCTGTCAATAGACAGTACTGCCCTGTAGCTACACACGGACAATATTTACTGCTCAGTTCCCTGTGCCACCAACGAAATTGATGAGGAAATATAGGAAGATGTTCTGAGGTACTTTTGAAAAAGGCATATTTTCCCTCAGGCACAAACAGTTTTTATTAAAAGCCAACTTAGCAGCTATGCCATTTCTCAGGTCCAAACATATGATGCTTGAAAAAGAAACCAGAGAAAGAGAAAAAGAGAGCAGGGGTGGGGGTAGGGTAGCTTCCTTTAATTGAACTCTCATAACATCCATTCTTTCTTACTAATACTGGGACCAGGCAGATACAACACCAATACAATGAAGAAAACGTTTAGGAACAGCAAGGCAATGCAGGTAGGAAAGAGCAGAAGGTTAGGTTGCCATGATCTGGACTTTACGAAGATTGTTTTGCTTCTTTTTCTGTATTTTAACCTGAATCCCTATTTTGGTGAAGATTTCCAACTACTCCAAGTTGCATAATAAATGACACTGTTGAAAATAGCACTCATATAAGGAACTCAAAACCTTTCGGTTGCTTTGGTAATAGTGACCACTACTTCACAGGTGTATGACTGATGAAAGCTCCTGCACTGTGTTTTCTGACTTACTGATTGGCTGCCATCTTTGATGGACCACTCCATTAATGCTCCTGCACTGTGTTTTCTGACTTACTGATTGGCCGCCATCTTTGATGGACCACTCCATTAATGCTCCTGCACTGTGTTTTCTGACTTACTGATTGGCCGCCATCTTTGATGGGCCACTCCATTAATATTCCACCCACTTCCATTCGATAAGCTGAGTGGTTCCTACTAGAGCTCCATTGTTAGAACCTTGCATTGCTAATTATCCTTTGTGTTAACAGTGAGGATTGTTTTCGTTTTAAAGATAAGTTACAGATATCGTTACATGAAAAAGTCAAACCGTTATGGTTTTACATAAGTTAAGGCTACCTGACTAGACAAGGAATCAGGGCTAGGAGCAGTTGTGCGGGCAGCACTTGATAGTTAAGGAGCCCAAGAGTGTTAGACCTTTCAGCTCAATTAGCTGTTTTCCTTGTTTGTCAGATTATGTGCAAAATAAATTTTGCTATGAAAATCCACTGCCTTAAATCAAGTCATAAAAGTTACCTAGCAGAATCTGGAAATTAACTAGGACCACGTATTATCTCAATATAATATAATGATTGTAGGCACCTGAGTGTTTGTCAAAAGTAGACAATGAGCTAAGATTTATCATCTATTGTTTTTTGGCAAGGAAGATTCACTATGAAAGAAACCTAACAACAACAAAACATACAATTTAATCAAAATTTGAACACTTTCTGGGTAATTTAATTAACCAAAGGCTAACTTACATCTATCTAGGTAGGTATTTTCCCATTTGTACTTGATACTTTTTAGCAGGAAAGACTCATAGTAGGACTCTGAATTTGGGAGAAGTAAAAAAATCCAGGTCATTAAATAAACACCCCATTTTTTTCCCTTCCCATGATTTAGCCTTCTTCAACATTATCACACACACGTACACACACACAAAGGAGCAGCACCGGTGCATCCACTTGTCTGCAAGTTTAAAAAAATTAAAGATGCAGTCAAAAGTCAAATAAGTCAATGAATCGTAACGTAGTCTCTTTTTTAGATTTACTTAATAATGTCCAGTGAAGAATTCTAGTTAAAAAAAAAAAAAACAAACAGCAGTTAATGAGCTACTGATTAGAAAATAAGTGCATAAACAATATCAATGTAGCAGCAAAATACAGTTATTGTTAACATTCCGATGCACCTTATTATCATTTTGTGCAGGAAAAATGACCACCGTCTGGCCAATTCCAGATTTCAAACTAAATTAAAACTCATACTTAATTGAGCAAATTATGCTTCTTTAAAAATAAACGAATTAAGTTCACCTCTCACAGAAATTTTTATAGACGTGAATCCCATGTGGCAAATAAAGTATAAAATAAATATTAATGACAAAAAAAATCAGAATCAACCTCTATGGCTGAATTTGAAGTATGAGGAAAGATGACTTTACAATATACGTATTTTACATTGTCTTAGGTCTCTCTTATGCTATCGAGGTAAAGCCAGCCATCTGAGATACATGTTTCTTGTTTCGTTTCACCTTGTTTTTTGATTTAACTGAACGGTAGCCATTTGATTGCAGAAGTTTATCTGTGACTTAGAGAAACCATAAAATGTTCTATCACACCAGAGTCTGTGCTTTGTGTTATTCTTCTCAACTTTCTCTCATCTTCCAGAATGATGGACATTAATCCAAGGATAATCTAACCACCAAAAAGAAAACACTGCTGGATCTTGGGCAGTATCCTGTGTGTGGCTACAAAATGTTCACCCCAGATGTTCGTCCGCAGGAGGTGAAGGCTAAGGGTAAGGAGGCTTGGAGAGACAGTGGAGAGGGGTGCACTGCGAGCTGGAATGTGGCTGCTCCTCTGGGAGAGCTGGGTCAGGACTGCAAATGAGAAACAAGCGTGTCAGCAAGAAACGCAGTGACAAGGGGCCAGGCACACTTGTGAGGGCTAGACGGACACAGTGTTTTCACAGAAATTTTTAAATCGTGAACAGAAATTTTGCACAGGAAATGGTTTAGATCTAAAGTCTGCCAAGACAACCGTGGCTTTTCGAAACAACACACAAAAAATAAAAATGAACGTGTTAGGGAAATAATATGTGAGCTCCTGCTCTGCAGTCATTCTTTTCAGTTTGTGCAGTCTCATTCGCCTAGGTCCCTGGTTAGTTACAAGATACCTTTAGATCAGTTCTTTTCGGACTTCAATGTGCATACCAATCACCTGGGGATCTTGGTAAAATGCAGATTCTGATTTGACAGGTCTGGGGTGGATGCTGAGAATCTGCATTTCTTTTTCTTTTTTTTCTTTTTTGAGGAGGATTAGCCCTGAGCTAACATCTGTGCCCATCTTCCTCTTTTTGCTGAGGAAGACTGGCCCTGAGCTAACATCCGTGCCCATCTTCCTCTACTTTATATGTGGGACGCCTACCACAGCATGGCTTGCCAAGCGCTGCGGTATCTGCACCCAGGATCCGAACCGGCGAACCCTGGGCCGCTGAAGCAGAACGTGCGCACTTAACCGCTGTGCCACCGGGCTGGCCCCAGAATCTGCATTTCTAACAAGTTCCCCGGGATGTGGACAGTGCTGGACCAAGGCTTTAAAGGATTCTACATCAGCTCTCTGGTAGATCCAGATTCAACAGGATAATTAATTTGCCTGTCCAAGTCTAATTTGCTCTAAGGGTTCCCCCTACTTGCTTTAGATAATCTAAATAAGACAGAAGAGTTTTCAAACTTCCTATTTAAGTATATCATGCAGACTTCCACAGGATCACCTTGAGAGTGCCCAGTTTAAATGAACACAGATGTGTTCAGGCTCATCAATGTCTTGATGAACAATAAGGAATAAAGAATAAGGAAGCAAAACCATTGAATTTCCTGAGGTAAAACTACAAAACACATTTGAGTTCAGATCAATTAAAATGTAACTAACAGAGAAAATCATACCATGGGGATTTTTTTTTCAATTGAAAAAGATCAGCATTTTTCTAAAACTCTGGTTTTTTTTCTATTATGAAATTCAGTACCACAGAATTCATTGCTGCCAAGGGTGATACTTGAAAAAACTATTCAAGGTTTATTATTATTAATTAATTTAATCATAGTTTTTCTAAGCTAATAATATCATTGAAGTAATTACAAATGATCATTAAACAAATGATTTTTATCTTTGGTACTGAAATTATTCTTCATGTATCTCGCTTGAATTTTAACACAAAATCATAATTATGTAAAATATTGGTCTACTTGAGGTCACTCTTACTTCTCAAAGTCTTTGAACTGCTATAAATTTAAAGAGAGATATGCTCTTCTAGATAGGACAACCAGTGATAAAAATGATTTTCCTGTCTATTTTTAGAACATGGTAGGTAAACAATGGGAGAGCTGGGGCTTCAACAAAAAGACTGAGGAAACATCACTTGACAAGATTCTTCCTCCACCCTCCAGACAGAGTCCGATGGCCTGGGAAACATGGCGGCAGACAGACTTTCCCATAGACCTCAGAGAGTTTCTTTCTGTCATGTCTAGATGATTTAGAACGAGCTTTTTTTAGGGAACTAAACACGTTACTCAACATAAGTGATGGCAAGTAGCATAAGGTCGTCACATTATACAAGAGGTTAAGTTTTCGAAGACCCCATGGAGTTCCATACTTTTCCGGGTAAAGGAAGACAGGCATTTCTGTGGACTAGCTGAAGTGTGTGGCAACAGCTCAACCATGGGCCCCATTGGCCCAACACCTTCATGTTATGTCATTTGTGATGATTTAAAATTCTTTTCCTTATTTCATCTTTCTTACGTAAAGTGAGAGATTAGACAATGTCTTTAAATTATAGTATTACTATTTTAAATTTGCATAAAATGCAATTGCACTGTGTATATTATGTGACAGAAGCATGCTTTTTCTTACAGATTAAGAAATTACTTCTTGAATGTCAATATTTGATAAATTCTAATCATTTAAGGTACAGGATGAATTCAGTTTTAGTTCTGATCGCTAAAAATCTTCAGGAGCCCACTCTTTATTCAACCTTCATCATTTAAGATCCTATTTTATGAAGGTAGACCATGTTTAAACATCAGAGTTAGGAAACCATTACTAAGATATAAAAACAGATATATCTTCAGAAAGTTCCTTTTTTCTTTTTTCTAAGTAAGCAACTATTTGATAGAAGGGGAGAAATGCTAAATATCCAACATCCCTCCAAATTAATTATTACATCCATGGCTGCCACACCTTGGGCATCCCTTTTGTATGATAGTACCTATTACCTAAAAACAACTTTAATAATTCAGCTCTACAATGAAATCAGTCTGTAAAAAGCGTATATGGAAAAATTCCACATTTTCAAATGTGACATATGCTCTTTTATTCAAAACTATACACCTAAAAAATTATTTTGAAAACATGTATACGCTGAAGGAGGTATAAAACAATATTTCAAGTGAGAAACAGAAATACAGAACACGGTCTGAAATCACTCAACATTCTTAGCATGTTTATTTCTCATTAAACGAACTTTCCTTTTCGATTCAGGGATGAAGAGTCAACGTGGTCTGACTTTGCTCCTCATAGCATAACTGGAAGGGGGAGCGTCTCCTTGAAGTGTGGCGGTGTCCAGGGGTGGTTAGGAGAATGGGTGCCAAGTCATTGGGATCAGCTGCTTTCAGAATGAGTGACCCTGGAAGTCATGCTGCCTCCCTGAACCCTGGTCTCCTCATTTTAAAATGGGTGTATTACCTGTGCTTACCTTTTGGGGATTGTAATGATTAATAAGTGTAAAGAATTTAACACTTGTCTTGTACACAATAAGAATTCAAACGCTGGCCATGTGTTAAGTTTTCCGCCTGGAAGAAGCAGAAAGGGCAGTGATCCATTTGGCAAGGGCCATGGTGGGAAGGAGGAAGCCAGTTATATCCCAACTGCTTTGAAAAGGACAGTCTTCTCAGGTCTGTATGTATATTATCATTTTTCCGTGAGGACCGCAATGAAGGACAGTGGAAGCCTGCTCTGGACCATGCTGTATTCATGTGGGTAGAAACTAGAAACATTTGTAATTCATTAAACTGCTTTTCTTTAAGGAAATCACCTGTGTGGAGGTAGCAAGCAGCCTAAATTCGGTAATCTCAGAAGATATGGAACTGGGGATGGTAGCTGTTTAGTCAAACGGGTTCTCAAGAAAAAGCAAAGTGAAATAAAATTAAACTTAAAAAATTCCTTCCTAGCCTTTCCATTTCTTATCTAATTTAAACATTTAGGAGAGTAGGCTTTGCCACTCTTTGCCCAGGCAAATTAGAGAGGTCATGAAGGAGACTGTAGATCTTTGTCTTGAGGAACGGTTAGCAGCAATAACAGATACTGAGAGCAGCCACGGGGAAGGCTTGTGCTTCTTCTCATCCCTACATTACAAGTGAGGAAAGGGAATCTCAGCCAGCACGAGCATCTTTCCAAGATCACACAACTAGTAGGAGTTAGAGGTGGGATTCAAACCCAAGCCAGCTGAGCCCAGAGCTCCTTCACTCATTCCTGTAAGCAAGAGCTCCTGATCATCTGTCACGCGCCAGGCCCTGGGTGGGGTGGGGGTGCTTGCAGAGAATGGGCTGTAGGTTAGCAGCCCACGTTCTTCATCACCACACATGCAGCATCCACTGAGATGGGTTTGTACGTTTATAATTATATTCAGTTACTTACATAATTGAAATTACCCTACAGTTGGCTGCTGTTATAAACTGGCATTTGTAAATTAGTGAAGAACTTTCCTGAAGTAAAAACCACGTTGATGGAAGCGGTGGGAGCAGCAGGCTGGGACATCAGTGGGGAAACACCAGCTTGGGGCCTATTTAATCATGTACTTTTCCCGCTATCTTGATGTCCCCTCGGAGAGCTGGCTGCACATCTGCCTCAGAGACCAAGTCACACTGGCTGCTGCTGTGTTTCTGGGGAGCACTTGTGGCTCCCCAGCTCTCCGGCTCTAACCCATGACCACATGCAGCCTGCTACTGACATCTACCCCTCAGACACACATGGAAATACATTTGGGCCTGCCCCTACTCACGAGCAGCTTTGCCCTGGCAGAAGAGCAACAGACACATGAAAATAAGGAGAGAACGAGGAGCAGACTATAAAAGCCACAACCAGACTAGAAAAACTTGGCACCATCAGAGGCCAAATAATTGGAGATGAAGTATTACACGAAGATGACGAGGTCCCCTGGGGTGCTCTGCTGCCGTGCGGAAGTTCACCCACAACAGAGGCAAATTCCTGATGGATTTGCAAAGCTTTCACGGGAATGGAAATTGTCAGCAACCTCTCCAGGTTAGTGTCAAGGGAGTAGGTAAACCTGCCTTTAAAATTCTTCAGTTAATTGCCCATAGAGAGCTCTCTCACTGCAAATATTTTTTTGAATGCCAATTACACATTTTTCCTCACCTTTTGATTTCAGTTTTAATGAGGATACTGAGTGGAGACAAATCAGAAACACTTTGATAAAGTTGTCTTGGAACAGACGTTAGATATGCTTTATAGCCTTCCTGTTTGTTTGCCTGAGAAATATATTCTAAAAACCAAAGACAAACAAAAGAAAAAGTAGGGCAAACATCCTAACAATTCCAGGTTTCATATTTTGGAAGGTAATGAAACACCAGACTAAGCCAAGTCTTCATTAAAGGAGCGGAAGGCAGCCTTTAGTCTACCCACCAGTGGGTGAAGTCAACTCTAGCTCTCTTGTATTTCCTTTGGGCACAAACGGACTTCAGGTATCCAATGTGTGTTTGTGTAGCCCATATTTGAAACAAAATGTAGCAAATATAATGATGTATAGGCAGTTACGGTGTTGGAAAGGAGAGCCTGGGGTCTATGGATCTGACATGCAACTGGGTGGGAAGAGAAAGGATGTGTGAATTTACCTGACAGTTGGGCAGTCTTGCCTCCCGGCTAGTTGTGAGCACTGTGGCGGTACGGAGGCAGCAGGCTGCTGACAATCTACAAGAAACTGATAAATTAGACATGTATACAAAGAGAGACAGAGCAACGTGTTAGTAACAATAACTAAAAGCAGTTGCCTGAGAGATTTAGTGAGGAATGTGCATTCACACAGAAACATCTGGACTAAGCTTTGTCTTCCCTGAATGATGCCAATAGAAAAGACAAGACTTTTTCTTAATTAGATACAGTATGAAAAAGTTAGTAGCACAAAATTAGTAGTGAGATTTCTCAAGTACATTAGGACATACGTGGCCATTCATATTTGGTATTTGGATACATCTAAAAATAAAGGGTCTATTAATATTAATAGGATGAAAGATCTTCAAGTTCTGAACTTGAACATGATGGTATTTACTTGCTTAGCACTTAGATCTGCTATTCCAAAATGGAATATATTCAGATAACTGACTATTGTCTGGACACATGCGCATATTGTCAATCCCATAGGTACATTGAGAAAAGCATGCCGTATCATCTTTTCCATGATCAATAGAAGGATATTGGAAAAGAAAATCATCTTTACGGTTTTCTCAAAATTGATTTTATCAAAAGCAAGAATTGTTAGCAGAAATCTTAGAATGTAAGATTTTGTAATTAGATAGTAAATTGTTAGTAACTTGGAATGGTGAAGAAAGCTGACCTGAGTGGGAAATCCACTTTTGTTTTATTTTTTGCCATTTTAAAGACACATAATATAACTCACAAGAGGTTAACGAAGTGCTAGCTACTAAAAGCGCATGCTTTAGCTGATCAGTCATGTTAATCATCTGCTCCAAGAAAGACCACGTGCTGAGTGTTCGAGAATAATCAAAGAGCAGGCTGTTTACTGGTACCAGGCTGACCGTACCAGAATCACCCAAGAAGCTGGTTAGAAATGCACACGTTATATTTCTGCCAAAAGATTTTGCAAAAATTTTAAAATTAGAGTTAGACTTAAAAATTTAATTATTCTTAAATAATTGCAGCATATCCTCTTGCTAACTGCTTAGACTACGTATTTGCTTAGCAAACCTCTTTCTCTACATGTTAAGTAGATAGTATTTAAGCCAAATTATCACAAATTCTGGATTTACAGCCTTGAATTAATGAGGCTTTACTGAAATTTACATTCAAAGGCTATGTGTCACTTATTCTAAAGCCAGTATATTCTCTGTTATAACAAAACCTGACCAGATAACTCTAGAATACCAAAATTCATGAATATTGCTGATGCTTTTGTATAAGACATTGGAAACATACTAAAGCTGTCTGTGATGCAACGTAACACAATATAAGACAGGCTTGATTTGAGCTCATTCAAGAGAACATTACTGAAGCAACCCTTTACAAGATGGTCTTTGTTGCAGAGTAACTTATTAATTATTCCTTATTAATAGCAACGAGATCTGATTCTCGTTGAGTAGTTGGTGTTCAGATTATCACACTCAGTAAAAGTCCTTCAAATGTAACAAATATTTCCATTTTCTCAGCTGGTGGAATTCCTTTTTTTTCTTTAACTCTGTTTTCCCATTTTGCAGCTTGATTAGCTCAATGACTCCCTTTTGTAGAAACTCAGAGTCTTAAGGATGAATTCTTTTATGCTCCTTTTATCTTTTCCAACAGCTTTCCTATCTAAGTGATAATTTAGGAATGTCTTGGACTAATTTAGACAAGTGTTTTGATCTGGCCACCGGATGTGGAATTTTAAGTTAACCAGGTATGTGCTGCCCTCTTGTGGCATATTTGGGTAAATGCAATGGGTGCAAAACAACATGGACGCTTGGAAAACGGCTGTGGAATCTGGCCTTAGGTCTTACATTGACAGGGAGGTAGAAATGAAGCTCTTCTATTGCAAGTTTTTGGCCTCTTGGGATGGCAAGCCCTACAATTAAAGTAATTAGAGTATTTAAGTGGTTTCATATTTTTCCAAATCTTATTTGCATTAGAATTTTTTATTTTTTGCCACTGCAGTCACAGATTATTCTTCATTTGAAATATGCTTTGTGATGAAATTTAGAAAGCAGGTGAGCAGGACCACAATGCACTCCCTTAACGAGCTGTTTAATATGTGGTGGATATTCCTTACATTTGTAGTGAATATCAGTTTTTCCTTCGTTAGAAGTAATATCACCTCTGGCTAATTATTAGTTTTTTGCATTTATTATTTATAAGTACTTAGCTGAGTGTTATCCTTAAAGAATAAAAAGCAAATTCCATAGATAATATGGTAGCAGATGAAAAAAATGAAATTTGAAAAATAACTGTATTGCTCCAACTTAACTGTCTTCTAAATTCCTCTTCTTGGGTCTACAGCCCTCCAATCATGCACACGTCTAACCCAGCTGAGCAGTGGATGTGTCTTAGCATGTACTTTGTAAAATGAAAGGGGTGGGTTGGGAGATTGAGAGCATCCCTTCTAGCTCTGAGATGCTGTGCGTTCGACAATATCTCACCCACTCTGTCTAGGAGCTACTCTGGTGGACTCACTCTTGAAGGAACTAGGCCTCATCTCATTGCTTTTGAGGGCGTAAAAGATGGCAAGGATGTGACTCAAGGAGGAGGCAATGCCCAACCCCAGCAGTCACTGCTGTCATCTGGGCCGCTGGAATTCATCTCAACCATTCAACAATCAAATTACTAAGCTTCTATTGTGTGTCTGAAATTGTGTCAGGCACTGGGGACAAATAGGAAAACAGAGAAGATATGGTTTTTGGTCAAATGAGAAAGACAAGCATATTCAACAAGCAATTACAATAAAGTGTCATGATGATGATGGTGATGATGGTGGTGGTGAGGACGACGATGATGGCACCCAGCACTTATTTATTGCTTACCATGTGCCAGGCACTGTGTAGGCACTTAATATGCATGCTCTCCTTTAACCCTGTTGTATGAATCCCAATTTATGGACGAGGAAAGGGGGATTTAGGTTAAATAACTTGCCAAAGCCCATTAAGAAGTGGAGTTGGATTTGCATCCAGGATTGTATGATCCATGGGCTGAATCATGATTCCCATGATGGTGAAGTGTAGAGATCTTAGAGCAAAAACAACTAACTGGATCTAAGTGGTCAGGGAATGCTTCCTGGAGGCCGTGACATCTAGGCTGACATCTAAAAAAATGACTTAGCCAAGGAACTTCTTAGTAACTATAAATTGTTTATGGTCTCTACTAATCGTACTAAAATATTTTACAAAATTAAAGTGTGGCCTTAAAATGTCTGGAACGGAATTAGATAACACTGTACATTTATATGATAGGGTCACAGGTCTGAGAAATGTCATGGCATACTCAACGATTGTTAGTGCCTCAAGGGCAGAGGTGAATAAGGGATATGAATGCTGAAAGCATCTATAGGTCTTGATACACACATGGAAAGTACCCTTGTATGACATTCCTCTACAAACAAAAGCCAAGTAGAAAGGAAGGTAGAAAAGGGAAGGAGAAAGAAGGAAGGAAATTATTTGCTGAATCAACATGATATAATTTCTCCTAGGAATTCTTACTAGTTATCTGTTTTAAGTCTTAGCAACACTCTGAAATTATTATCTTCCCTATTCCTACCATGAGGAAAATAAGTATTTTTGATAGATGGGATTATATCAAAACCTCACATATCCTAAGATTATTCTTTTCTTTAATGTTTTTCCTGATCCCTCACACCAGGCACAACTACAGAGCCTGGCATCGCAGCAGGTATTCCACGAACATGCCTTGACTACATTAATACATAATCACCATAGATATTAACTTGCCCAAGGTCACACAGCTAGGAAGTGGCAGAGCAAGGATTTAAATTTAGACTTTTCTGATGCTAAGGCCTATTTCTACTAATTTCTCTGGTTCTCTCTCAAATTGACACCAGCTACCTCTAGAAAATCTCAGGGTCATAGAGTCCAAGAAACCTAAGAACTTCATCAGTTGACATAGTAATTTGAAGGCAACCGATTATCTCAAAAACACAAAGCAAAGAAAAAGAGTGCAGGAATGGGGATAATATCCAGTTTCTATAAAGAGGGGGCTGAAATGAGTGGATTTCATTGGCAGGGAGAGAAAATCTTATCATATGGTTTTCCCTTTAGGCTTCTCCTATTTTTAAACTTTTCAAGGCAATTTGGAAAATTCATCAATTTTCTAAAAGTCAATGCCTTAGGGAGTCCATGAGGCCCTGGTGGTTGTTGGGAATGGGAGGGAGAGCCTATGTTGAAGGAGACAAGGACATCTCAGTGTTTCGGCTCCACACCTGGCTCGGGTGGCAGTGGTGGAAGTTGGTGAGGACAGTGTGAGTCAAAGCTGATCTGTGGAGACCACACTCGGCCAGGGTGAGTAGCAAGGCTACAGCGACGGCTTCCTTGGTGCCCAGATGCTCTGTGGGAGACAGAGCAGCAGCTCTTTGTGGCAAACAGTCTCCTACAGAATGGCTGCCACCCCAGCCCCTAGTTTTCCTGACTTGAGATCTAACGCATCCCTGCAGTTTCATGAGGTCCACACCACATGTCCTTCCCTCATGACCATAAACTCCGCCAGGTGCTACATATTTTCCCGTGAAAATGATCTCTGTCCTCTGAGTTTTCCTCAAGCCAAATACCTAGGTTGTTCCTCACAGGACACAATTTCAACTTCCTTCACTCTCTTCCTTGCTCTCTGCCCATGTTCCAGTTTGTGCACAACCTTCGAAAAATGAGGTGTTCAGAAAGGAAATCCTGTGTGATGAGATGTGATTGGCAGAGTGGACTGGCAGAGTCCTGCCTCATCTGAGACGTCCTAATTCTATTAAAAGAGCAGAAGCCTGCATGGCAGTTTTTGGGCGGCCACGTCACACTGCTCTTTCATATGAGCTTACTTTGTTTACAGATAGTGCTATCAAGTCATGCTTCCTCCATCCGGTACTTATGGTGTCTGGAATTCCAATGCAATATTTTATATACTTTTTGTGTGTGTGTGTGAGGAAGATTGGCCCTGAACTAACATCTGTTGCCAATCTTCCTCTTTTTGCTCGAGGAAGATTGTCGTTGAGCGAACATCTGTGCCAGTCTTCCTCTATTTTTTGTATGTGGGATGAGGCCACAGCATGGCTTGACGAACAGTCCTAGGTCTGTGCCTAGGATCTGAAACTGTGGCCCCTGGGCCACCGAAGTGGGGCGCGCAAACTTAACTACTATGCAACTGGGCTGGCCTCTATATACTTTTAACTTTGTTTATCTCTATAAGTTTCACCTTTTCCTCCCTGATGCATCTTTTAGATCCTATTCTGTCCTCTATCAGATTACCTTCCTCTCTCTTTTATTTCTCTCTCGAATCAAAAAATGTATGACCTTGATGTCTTCATCTTTATCTAAGATTAGCAACTAGTAATAGGGCTGGGTTAAGTAGAGATCATGTTTTATAAATATCAATCTATGAATTTTGACCCTTTGAACATGTCATTCAACCAATTATGAATCCAAACAATTATACTACCACCTAGAGATTCTTTGTCTAAAAATATTATAAAATACCTGGTTAGTTTTTTGCCAAAATTCAGATACATTCTGTTACCACCTTCCCTGGTCTTATGAGATGGAGGATGAGGGTAAGTCTAGCATAAGTCATTTTTGATGAACTCATGCTGACTTTCAGTAATCCTTACTCTATATTGAGCATATGAAACTCATTCATTTCCAGAAATTTGCCAACTTCCAGAAAAGTGAGAAGGAAAGGGACGTGTGCTTTCCTTTTTTCCTTTCTTGCTTTAAAAATGGCAACTCATATCCTCAAAAATTGGCAGGAGAAATGGAAGTTCATGATACAAAGAGCAAATAGGCCTCTTGATGAGTCAGTTAATATCTTTGTTAACTTGGTAAACTGTTTCCAAGAAAAGTAGGTTTAATAAAGAAAGATAGGTTTAATAATTAAATCTACCCACTTGAAGAATTGCTGTCACAGAATAGGACACTGCTATTATTTTCAAATAGATATCACTTTGGAACAAAACTCTTACCTACTTGGAGTAAATAGTCAATATTCATTAAAGACCTTTCAATAAGGACAGATGACTAACCATTAGTGGAAAAGCAAGAATGTTTAACTGTGAAAAGCTATAGATTAAGAATTGACAGAGACAGTTATGGATGTCCTAAGATAACTCCATAGTTAATGATCAAAGCATAGTGACATCGTCTTTTCTGTCCATAGGATATCCCTCTTTCTTCTTTCTGCAAACCTGACCATGTTCTTCCAAAATATCCCCTAATTGGGATTTGGGCAATGACAGAAGAGGAAGAGCATGCAGAAGGAATGTGGAAGGAAGAGGAGAGCAGGAGAAACAATGGTAACGTAATATTTATTAAGTGCTGTGTATATGCAGACACCAGGCTAAGCACTTTGCATGCAACAGCTCTTTAATCCTTATAAACGCTCAAAGAGAAATGTTCTATTTTTATCTTAGAAAGGAGAAACTGAGGCCTAGGGAGGTCAAGACATTTACGCATGGTCACTTTCTGTATGACTCTTCTGGTGAACAAAAGGTTTTTTGTGCTCAGAAAACTCAATTGAGTTTGGTTGTCATAATCCCCATTTTACAGATTAGAACACTGAGGATCAGAAGGGTTCAGTGATTTTCTGAGGGCCCATAGAGAGAGTGGCAGAGTGAGAACTTGAGCCCAGGTTTCTGACTGTCCACTCCATGCCCTTTCAGTGGAATGCCCCATGGAGCCTTTATAGACTGAATGTGTCCCCCCAGATTCATATGTTGAAGCTAACCCAGTATCTTAGAATATGACCGAATCTGGAGACAGAATCTTTAAGGACGTAATTAAGTTAGGGAGGGCCCTAATCCATTCTGACTCATGTCCTTATGAGCAGAGGAGATTGGGAGATGAGGACACACAGAGAGGCACCAGGGATGCACTCACATAGATAAAAGGCCATGTGAGGACACAGTGAGAAGGTGGCCTCCTGCAAGTCGAGGAGAGAGGCCTCAGGAGAGACCACACCTGCCCACACCTTGATCTTGGACTTCCAGCCTCCAGAACTGTGAGAAAATCAATGTTTGTTGTTTAAGCCCCTCAGTCTGTGGTCTTTTGCTATGGCAGCCCTCAGACTAATGCAGAGTCTTTGTACTTGTTCCAAAGGGAAAGAGGTTATGACTTCCTCTTACTCTGCCAACAGTACCTCTTCAGTCTAAATAAACCAAGAATAGCTAAACTTCTCTTAAATCCTTCTAAACTCTAAGCAGTCCAAGGGTGGAAATAAAGAAATATGTTTTAATTCAAGAAAACTCAAAGGAAAAAAGATATGTACAGAAAGCCAGAAGCACAAATTCTAAGTGAAAATCTTCACTCGAATTTCAGCAGACTTTCTTCTTAGCAAAAAGCATTTTAGAGAGAAGTGAAAGTGGTCAAATCAGTGATCCTGGGGAAAACTAGATGGATGAGAGAATGTGAAATTTGAGTAATTACGTTCGTAGAAAATACAAACTTCCACGTCCTGTGCACGGAGGTGGAGACAGAAAAATTGCATAATTATTTTTCAAAAAGCCTCCCAAACTCAGGAATTTGGAATATCTGTGGATAATAGCACAAAGGTGGTCTCCATAATTAGATACTGGCATACTTATGGATACATTCAGGTCTTAAGTGAGGGTTTTACACAAAAATCCATGGGAATGGATAATGAGTACATCACCATAGTTTCCTTCCATTCGCCAGTGATGCTTCTGCAGCAATTTTCTATGGTCTCTTTGCGTGCCTCTTTACTCTTTATTCTCTCTCTTTGTGCTCAACTTTCCTCTATTTCAGCATGAGATTTAGAGATCTCTCTCCATCAGAAAGACCTTTGTATTTAGATCCAGCTCCATCAATTAGTAGCTGAGGGACACGGAAGAAGTGACTTCCCCATTCTGAGCCTCAGTCTTTCTATCTTCGAAGTAAGAACATTAAATACTAATCTTGCAGATCAGGGAGAGAATGTTTGTGAAAGCCCGTAGGTGAGGGTCCATTGACAGGAACTGGTTCCTTGATTAGACGTGAGGGACCAAAGGGAGGAGGAGACCTCAAGATGACCTTGAGATTTTCAGCTTCAGGAAACAAAGCAAATGCCATTAACAACAATGAAATTAAAATATGATGAAATCATTTTGACAAGCCTTTGCTCCTGTCATTACATCCATCTGAAATGCTCTTCTCTTCTCTCAGACTATTTAGAACTAACAAATTTCAGTCTTTATTACTGACCACCCCAAAAGGAAGTGTCCGCTTCCTCTAAATTCCTTTAGCATTTACCTCATTGCCTTGGGCATTTCTTGTATCCAGCTTTTGACCCCACTGCTTTCCTTGCAGTGCATCTAATCTCCTCAGTCATGCTGGGCGGTTGATAGCAGAGAGGACTCTGCCTTACAATTCTTTGCTTCCCCACAGTAGTTTGCTTGGGGAATTTGCATGTGGTGCAAAATACTGCTAATCTACTGACTTCATCTTCCCTAAAGGATTCTTGGATTTTTCTTTATTAGTATTTATTAATGCCATTGTCTGATGTGTCCATTCAAAGAAGGGGGAGCTTGCAATTTAGACATTCCTGTCCTTATAATAACTCTTTCTAACAAAGGAATAAGAAAGAGCAAATACTATCTGATAAAGATTTTAAAGCTAATTTAGTGCTATCAGGTGACTATTCTTCTTTGAGAATTTGCGACTTTGATGGATAAATCTTGAAAATAGTTTTTCAATGGCCATTACTTAAAGTGTGCCCAAAAACATCAACACTAAATTATTCCTCACTAAATCTACAAAATGATTAAAATAGTGTGTTAGTGAATTAACAGAAAAGTTAATGGAAAGAAGCATCAAAATACATTCTCATAGTAGGAACAACTTGAACACTTAAGTAGTTCTATAGGCACCTATATACACAAAGTGAAAAAAACAGACAGTGTAGAGAATTTAGGAAAAAATAAGAAAAATTTAAGGTAGAAACATTGTATAAAGAAAAATAATAAGGAGGGCACGAGATAGAAACATTTATATACATACAAATAGTAGTTAGGAAAAGTTGAAATATTTTCAAAAATCTAATGATAAATTTAACGGTACATTGACACTAGTAAAAATCGATAGCTGTGAACAACTTTGACCATTTTATAATCAAACACATAGAGATGACTATCTCATCCCTTTTTGCCAACATATCTCATATCCTTTTAATACATGAGTTTCTCTGAAAGTACCCATAGATAAGACCGTAGCATAATTTCCAACTACTTAGGAGTGTAATTGGCTAATTCATGTCACTAGATACCTCAACCTTAACTTTCCAGTCAGTGTTTAACACAGCAAATCCCATTTTGTGTTTACACCCTTGATAGTCAGAAACAATCGTTATTCATTAAAAGTTTCCAGAGAACAATAAAGACAGAATTATTGAAACACATAAAAAATATCAGTATAGACAATGCAAAAATATGATCTGGTGACAAATCTTTAAGAACATCTGGCTCTGCCTTCATATAAATGACAACTGCGTATAGTTTATCACACTTTGGTGACAAGCCTTAAAACTGTCCAACAATGTAGAGTCAGAGCATGACTTGCTAAGGAGAGGGAGCATTTTTAGACTTTTCAGTGATTATGGATTAGACAAAAACTTTCACCCAGCTTTCCATTTGTTGTCCTGAAGAGTATCATGACTAGCTGATAAAACAAAGCAATATTCACAATCTATTTTTATTTCAAACCTTGCAAAAGAGAAATATAAAATTGCCCTGCAGGACAGTCAACTTTCTGCTTCTGAACAACATACAATTAAACCATGAGCATGTGTGTAATCAACAGCCTGAGATAGCGAAGACACAGAAGATAAAGGAGGAGAGGATAATTACATACAGTGGCACCAAGAGGTAAAAGTACATTTTGCTCCCAGATTCTTACACCAATTAAACACCTTTTAGGAAACAGCCCTTTGTTCAGAAACGACCTTCCCAAGGACAATGTCAGCTGGCACAGAGTTAACTCAAGGTGGTATGGTGGTCTGTTCTCATTAAGCAAAGTCAATAACAGCATGCATGCATCAGATGAAGACCAGCTATAGCTTTGAAATGTCAGAATTAATTCGTCATCAAAAATAAACAAAAGAGAAGTAAGTTAAACTATAAACATGAACCCACTAAAAAGATCAATTGCAAAAATAGATCCCAAACAAGAAAAATATATGAGACACCACTCAGTGAAATGTGTTTGATTTTCTTATTTAATATTTTTTTTTGGTCATTTCGAGAAAAATCAACACTAGAAAATATTCTGAGAGATTCAGGACATCCTCTTCTGTAAAGCGATGAATCTGAAAATTATAGGCTTTCACCAATGTCAGTTGATTCTTGACTTTTCCCCCCCTTCTTTTAAGAGAAGAAATACTTATAACATGCAACCCACATTTTTGCGGGGAAAACAATTCAGAAAACCCAAAACTAAACCAAGTATTTCAAAATGCACTATGTCCTCACAAGTAAATTAAACCATAAATATAACTCGGTTAAAGGAAAAGCAATATGTTTCAATATTAAATATTTTTAAAATCGAAGTTTACAAAAGGTGCTTATTCATTTTTCAAAGAAAAGAATAAGGATTTATAATGACAAGCTTCCTAATGTAAAAGTATTTGATTTGTAGAAATTTAACTGAAGCAAAGCTATTAAGGAATAAATCTATTAAAGAAAATAAGGTTCACCTACAGATTTATAGCCAACTTACCTCTTTTTGCTTTTGATGTCAAGTAGTGCATAAAAAGAGAAAAAAATTCATGTTTAACTGATTCTATTGTCATCACATAATAAATACCTACTCAGAGTAAATGACTATACTATAAGTACTTGTTTTTTTAAAGGATCCTATGAATAGAAGTGGAGCCAGGATTGCCTGGAAAGCCACAAATACGTTTTTAAGATGAACTAAGCAGCATCCTCATTGGGATGTCTGTGCCAGGGACCTGGGTGCCATTTGCTCTGGTCTACTTTAAATTTTGAATTTCAGTTCCTATGATCCAAACTGATCATAGGCTGATTTTTCTATTTGTAGTAAGACATAATCTTAAGTGCAATGAAGAATTGGAAGGTGAGGCTTTAGAGCAAAAAATGGACTCGATAAACAACAACAGAGCAGTGAAAAAGTCCTTAACCTGAGGAAAGTGTATCTTCTTCAACTAAAAGAAGTACCAATTTTACATCCACCAAAGTAGGTTTAGTTAAAATGAGAATCGTGCTCTAAATCATTACCCTGCAAAATAAATGTACATATTTTCATAGAAGCTTGTAAATGCAAATATTTGAAATTATAGAAGTTGTTCCTTTTAAGTAATTATCTTAAGAGTGACAATCTAATCTAGTCATTCAGTGACTGCTGCAATTATATCAGAGGCCAGCTGGAGGAGCACTGCCTCCAAAGGTGATCTGATTTGTGGACTGGACACACTGAAGTGACGTAAATAACCTATATGCCAAAAAAGAGAAAGGAAATCTCTGGAGTCCAGTCACGAGCAAAGCCAAAACAAACGTGGCTTCTACATGTATAGCTTACAAAATCTTTAAATTCGCGATACTGAGAGTATATCAATGACTATTTCTTTTCAGCCGAGAGGTGACAATGATAAGGACAATGAAATTATTGGTTATATGACATCTTTATGACTTCACTTTTTCTTTTAAACAAGCATCAATAGATGACTAAAAAGAGGGGTGTGGAAGAACGGACACACAGCTGTGCAAGAAGAAAACAAGAGGGTGGCAGGAGGCGTCGTGTAATGAATACTGTGCCCTGTGAATCTTTTCTGGTTGATCAGCTGTACAAGTTTAATTACGAGGTCACTTTAAGCAGTCTAGGTGTAAGTGCTATGGAACTGCATTTTCACTACATCATTTAAAACAAAGGAATAGGAAGTAGTAAGTGTAGGCTTTCATGAGCGTTAGAAGCACCCATCATTGCACACGCTCACAGCCAGAGCTCAGACCCTGCCCAACTCACTCAGAGCTCCGAGAGCCGCTGCACCCAGGTTGAGCGTGTAGAGAGGTCCACTCTCCACTCTGTTTAGTAATGTCTCAGAAGAGTTTGGTTGGCTGCCATGTTGACGAGTACCAGAAAAGCATTTCTGAATTAAATCAGTGGTCCCCATAACTAGTATAACAAAACAGGTGTACTTTTAGAAATGGAACCCTCAGTTCTGAGAAGGAAACCCAAGTGTAAGAACTCAGTGTGAACTCGGAACACTGCTCTTTCCTGCATTGTATGTAGTCCGTTCATAATACAGGGATACCTTAAACTGTCAAAAAAAAGTTTCTTCTGTATATTAGGTAATGGGAATTTTCCTTTTTCTTGATGAAAACTATACTATATTGTTTTGAGATATTTTAACATAGTTACTTATAAGTCTATCTAGGAACATGGATTGTGTACAATGAGCTTCAGTCCCAATTATGGAGAGAATAATTTTTCTTCATAGAATCAGGGTCTGAGAGCTGGGAGAAGCTCCTTCAGTATTTCTTCACTCTAGCTGTCTCTATATCCTTAGAAATGTAAAGGAGAGCCTACAGCTGTTAACGTAGAGGTTGGCTTCACTGAGTACCTATTGTGGCTTTTTCTGACTAGGTTTCTCTTAGTATTCTTTGTAGACAGAAAAAGTCCTTTGAAAGCTACACTTTGGATAGAACATTCCAGGAAATACCTTGTAATCAGAGGGTTTTTATACTAGAGCTTATTAGTGGTTACAGTGAGGGCAAACAGTTGAATACAATAGACGAGTGCCCGCAGATCAGATTAAATGGTGTGAGCACGGCATAGAAGATGCTGATGGCCACCTTCCCCTGCAATACAGTGAGGGAGAGACCCCAGCTGCCCACCCGGACAGAGTACTAAAACTCTTCTTTGCAAGGGGGCTTCGGGATACGAAGGCAAGGCCATGCCAACAGCAAACGGTTATAGCACCTGACTTCTGGCACAAAGGACACCAAGGAAACTATGGTTTATGTGCTGTGGGTAACTGGTTGCAGGTTGGTGGAATAAAGGCTATTCTTTGTCTTGAGAATGCAGAGCACGCACAGGCAGAAGGTGGCGAGATAAAGGGCAATTTTTAAATTCAGTATTTGGACTAGTTTGTCATGTGGGGGCAGCAGCTGGTCACTGCAGTGAATCTGAGGCAGCAGCTAGGATCTAGGAACCGATCCTAGGCTTGCTTCCTTTTGGGTTTTCTATCTGCCTGTTGACAGTTTTTAGTGAGCCAGAAAGTGTCATTTGGGCAGGGTCAGGAGAGGAAAGCAGTTATTGCCTGGAATGGCCTGGGTCTTCTGTGTGCCTCAGCCCACCCGTGCCTCCCCATTACCGCTCCAGACTCAGCCACCTTCTGGAGGCCTCTATCTTCTGTACCACAGGGCTAGACTCCGGTGGACACAGGTATGACCTGATCACTTTTGCCCTGAATAGGTAACAATTAGGAATATCAAATAAGTATGTTTTCTTTAACTTAATGGATATATTAGAGAAAGACTATAATTTTTTCCTTGAGGATTTTAATAAGGAAGTTTCAATTTCCATGGATTTAATGAAATTTTAATAAAATTTATAAGACTTTAAAACTACACAGTTACACTAAAATAGTCAATGTGCATTGAAAATATGATCTAATCTACTATGCACATTCCTCCTGCAGTGTTGGTTTTCATGTTGATCCCTTCAGTAATTAAATAATTCCACCCTTTTATCATAGCTTACTTTTATTACAATGCTCAGGTTTTGAATATGGACTCTGTTAAGAAAATGCAAGTTCTGGGTAGTATAACTGACAAAGGAAGGAGTAGAAAACAAAAACAAAAATAAAACAAAATAAAAATGCTGATACAATTGTGGTCATCAGATGTTCCATTAATCATTGTATTTTTTTTTTTTTTTTGAGGAAGATTAGCCCTGAGCTAACTACTGCCAGTCCTCCTCTTTTTGCTGAGGAAGCCTGGCCCTGAGCTAACAGCTGTGCCCATCTTCCTCTGCTTTCTATGTGGGATGCCTACCACAGCATGGTGTGCCAAGTGGTGCCATGTCCGCACTCGGGATCCGGACCAGCCAACCCCGGGCCGCTGAGAAGTGGAATGTGCGACCTTAACCACTGCGCCACCGGGCCGGCCCCAAATCATTGTATCTTTTATTGAGTGGTTTCAATTTGTACCATGGAAGGATATACTTGGCATTGTCCTTATCTTCTCTTTTAGCCTGGGAAAAAGGAAAACACATGGAGCCCACTGTGAAAGAGTTTGATGTGTTTTCAATCTATGTATGCTGTCATTGAATAACTGCCATTTAAAATCGGCAGGATGCATGAAATGGCAGGATGAAAACGTTTTCAAGGCACCCCCCTCTTAAAATAAATAAGGTGGACTTATTGCAAGCTTGATTACACCAACTAAAAAAAATTAAGTTGTTTTATTACTTTAAGAATATTTAAGAAATATGGTTTCTAAGGATATACTTAAACAATAGGAATTAAATTCTTATACTAACAAGGAGATCTCGTAACAAACAAAGGAGATGTATAAAGAATGGTATGCAAACATTTAACAGGTGTCTATTTAAAAGAGCATTGCTACCAATCAGAGATGAACAAAGCAGAATCAATTTGCAACAGTGAACATTTGGCTCAATATTTCATTTGAAAAGAAACCTAAATATTTGCCATCTTAATCTTATTTTAATATTAGATGTTGGTGATTAAAACTTAGATTTCCTTGCAGAAATCATATCCGGTTGAAACTATTGGTAAGTAAGAAGGTCTAGAACGCCACCGTCCAATCTAGTGGCTACCAGCAAAATCTGGCTATTGAGCACGTGAAATATAGCTAGTTCAAACTGAGATGTGCCCTAAGTGCAAAATACACACTGAAATTTCAAAGACTAGGAAGAACAGAACATAAAATATCTCATTAAATATTACTTCTATTGATTGCATGTTGCAATGATAATATTATGGACATATTGTGTTAAATAAAATATACTATTAAAATTAAGTTCACTTGTTACTTTGTCTCATGTGGCTGCTAGATTATTTAAAGTTACATATGTGGCTCACATCATATTTCTATTGAATTGCTTTGGTGTAGAAGATGAAACATTCTTGCAATTGTCATTTTATTGTTTGGCAAGAAATATTTTTATTCTACACATGAAAACATTTCAAGCTTTCTCAAAGGGTTCAAGTGTATCTTTCTTCTCCTCTATAACTTCTGGTTAGAAATAAACAAAAAGATGAATACTGATATGAAAGAAAAAGCTAAGATATATTAAGTGAAAAAAATAGCATGCATCACAATGTGGTTGTGGCAATGTTATTGTTAATACATATATGAAATACATATTTTTAATTATATATGTATATATTTATACATATTGGATTGTATATGCAGAAAATGTTTCTGGAAGGATACACAAGATTGGCTGGGCACAGTTGTGGGTGGAGAGAGCCACTTTCTATTTGTGTCTCATTTTGTACCTTTTGAATTTTGAACCATCATTACCTATTGAAAAATATACTTAAAAACTATAAAAAATGTATAAAAAGGAATGAGAAAGTAAAAAATAAGGTAAGCCTATATATTTGTATGTAACCTTTTACTCTGTACTATATTGATTCATAAATTTTTCCCTCTAAATTGAATATTTTCTTATAATTGCCTTGACTTTTAGGCATCCATATATTAAAACAACCAAATAAAGAAACTTCAAAATGATACACATACTGCCTGGATTAAATAATAAAAGTGAATAAGTGACTTGAAAAATTTCCAAACGCAATTGTTATGTAGATTTTATTATATTACCTACATTAAGTCACATCTGAAATATACTATTTATAATTCTGTACATCAGAAGAACTTCCTGTTTAGGTGATAAACCACAATAAAGCCGTATATTTTGAGATATTGTAGAAAAGTTGGACTAATTACCAATTATCCAACAAATGGAGGGTCTACTATGTGCCAAGTACAGTGTAAGACCTGGGGGATTCAAAGACCAAAGAACAAGCCCCAAAGCTTACAGACTCAGAGAACATTGATTTTACGACAAATTGTGATGCACTATCTTGTCGTGAGGCCTAGAGAAGGAAGTGGTTAATTTTACCTAGTGAAGACAAGGGATCAGAAGTCTTCATAATTGTTGTGCATTTATGTACACAATGGTAAAACTGGTGTATATATAATACATAGAGGCCAAACCCTTTGCAAGAGAAAATAAGGGAGGGGAAAAATCTTAAAATTCTAAAATATTTTTATATGAAACTAGTTTATCTGGATGAAAATCAAAACATTCAGCTAAGTGGGAGGATATTTGGTATTTATCTAAATAAAGCAAATATACACCTATTTAGAAAAAAATGAGATAAATTCCTGTATTTTTTAGTTATCAGTTAGGTATCTGTCATTAGAGAGACAAACAATCTAAAGAAGAGACACACCTCTCAGATGACATTCTTAACAGTGCATATTCCAACTCAAGATCATGCTACACTAAAAGATTTCCTGTAAAAATGGACTTGCTACTTGAAGAAATACTGAAAGAAATGAAAAGAAATTTGAGGGTGTTGTACATTTCCACTGTAAAATGAATCGTAACTAACCCAGAAAAAGAGAGAAAAATACTCTTGCAGCATACATGATTCACTAAAATTCAGAAATTTGAACCAATTTCTAATGCATATTACATTGGGCCAAGATACAAAAATGTATTTTTCAACATGTGCTTGGTAATTGTGTGAATTAATATTTTTGAATTAACTTTTGTTTTGGCAGATTCCAAACCAAGGGCAACATACTCCAGCATCAGAAGAACTCTGTAGAGGCTATGTTAGAAGAAAATACAAGCCTAAAAAGTGACAGATGTCAACAGAATGCTGTTCACGCCTGCTACTTAGAGAATTGAATCCTGTGGAAAAACAAAGTATAGTGATCTGGGGAGTGGAACGTACAAAAATGGAGAAGGAAAAAATATACTTTAGGAAAAAAATCCCTGAGGCTGCTAGTACAGGAAGTGAGTTCAAAGATCATTCACTGAGTTCCTTCCTCACACAAAACACCGGAGGAGGAAGGAACACAGGCAGTTAGAGCAGGTTGTGTGTACACAGGACACACTGGCTTTCATATATAGCTGGATTTCTCTAACTTCAGACATGTGTAAACATTCATATTCCTCAAAGTTTTTTTGTTTTTTGAGGAAGATAATCCCTGAGCTAACTGCTGCCAATCCTCCTCTTTTTGCTGAGGAAGACTGGCCCTGAGCTCACATCCGTGCCCATCTTCCTCTACTTTATATGTGGGATGCCTACCACAGCGTGGCTTGCCAAGCGCTGCCGTGTCTGCACCCAGGATCCGAACCGGCGAACCCCGGGCCGCCTAAGGGGAACGTGCGCACTTAACTGCTGCGCCACCGGGCCAGCCTCCTTCAAAGTTTTGATTCTAAGTCTCCACCACCTCTCACCTGCACATTTAATTAGATTCTTTATCTGTTCATTTCGCTAGGTGTTACTCGCATCTAATCCATTCTCTACCTTGTTGTGAAGATAATCTTATGTAATAAAAACCCAGTCTTATTCTTAAAACTGTTAACTCTGCCCACGGAATGAACTCTGCTGTCACTAACCTGGCCCTTTGTTTTCAAGTCCCTGCCTGCCTTTCCACTGTCATCTCCCCTCACTCCCAAGTCCTCACCTGGTTTCTAGCCCCACACTCATGGCCTTTGCACAAATTGACCTCCTTTCCTACAAGGCTGCACCCACACCTGCACCCCTACCTGCTGCCTATGAAGGTCTAGTCACCTTTCATGCAGCGCTCACATCTCTTCTGGGGGGATGTTCCTCACCACCCTAACTCCTCTATTTATTCCAGGAACATCTATTAACATCACTACTTATTTGCTTTCCTACCTCTCCTACAGATTACGAGCTTCTTGAAGAACAAGGGTGGTGTTTTACTTGAGTATCGTTACGTTATACCAAGAGCCAAGAAAAGTGCCTGAGTCGTAGGAGGTGCTCAAGACATTCTGTTAAATTTTGATGAATGAGTGAATGAGCAAATGAGTTAATGAGAGAAAAGTGGTTTGGGCACATGCTTAAGAACACAGGCTTTGCAACACAACAGACAAATAAATGTCTATTTGTTTGAATGCAGTGAAATGTAAAGGCAATTTTCACTAACAAACAGGTTTGTGTCTATTGTCGATTATACATCAACAGTAAAGGGGTGATCACATATGTAAGGTTAACACATTTCTGTGAGCTGCTTTAAAATCAGTAAAATCTAAAATATCATAGAAAATTTTCAGATTTCAAAATAATACCTTCTCTCACAGTAGTTCAGTGATGCTGTCAGAGAAAGAGAGAGAGAGTGGGAAGGAAAGAGAGAAGAGGCGGGACAGAAGAAATCGAAATGATATGGGGAAGCAAAACGTCCAAGAGGAAAAGCTCCTCCATGGAAAACACAGTGTGAAGAGCAAATTGCTTAGGCTATTACTTCAAGAAGAGAGCTCAAACTTGCTTTTTCAAGTTTATTTCTTGTTTATCCTGTTGCGATATTATGATTTATAAGAAATATATATTTGGTCTTTGTCCACACTTCCTGGCTCACAGCTCCCAAGCGTTTGGAATTTCCTAAGTGTTGAGAGTGACAAAGGTGTCTCTTGTTATGTTAGTGAGGTGACTTTTGGACCCCACCTAAGGATGGAGCTGATTGCCAGAAGAACCAGCCCTGTGTCGCCACTCCACCTCCCCCACACCTCCCCGGAGGGGAGAGGGCTGGAGGTTGAATCAATCACCAATGGTCAATGATTTACTTAATCATGCCTATGTAATGAAGCCTCCATAAAAACCCAAAAGGACAGGGTTCAGAGAGCTTCCAGGTTGGTGAACATGTGGAGATGCAGGGAGAGTGGTGCACCTGGAGAGGGCATGGAAGCTCCAACCCCTTCCCCATACCTTGCCCTGTGCATCTCTTCTGTCTGGCTCTTCCTGAGTTATATCCTTTTACAATAAACTCATGATCCAGTAAGTAAAATGTTTCTCTGAGTTCTGTGAGCCAGTCAAGCAAATTAATTGAATCTGAGGAGGGGGTCATGGGAACCTCTGATTTATAGCAAGTCAGTCAGAAGCACAGGTAACAGCCTGGACTTGAGAGTGGCATCTGAAGTCCAAGGAGGGCATCACTGGAACTGCCAATCTATAGCCAGTCAGAAGCTAAAGTAATGACCTGGGCTTGTGATTGGCATTTGAAGTGTGAGTTTGAGGGTGGCGGGGGGCAGTCTTGTAGGACTGAGTCCTCAACCTGTGGATCTGAGGCTACCTCCAGGTAGACAGTGTCAGCATTGAGTTGAATTATAGGACACCCAGCTGGTGTCAGCTTGCTTGTTGGTGTGGGGAAGCCTGCATACGTTGCAATTGGGTCCAGGAACCCAATTTACCTATACAAATGATGCAGTCAGGTCTTTACTACAGAAATAATATCTCTTGCCCATGAATTATATAGATTCCTTTTACATATTCTAATTTTTTTTTTGAGGAAGATTAGCCCTGAGCTAACATCTGCTGCCAATCCTCCTCTTTTTGCTGAGGAAGACCCGCCCTGAGCTAACATCCATGCCCATCTTCCTCTACTTTATATGTGGGATGCCTACCACAGCATGGCTTGCCAAGTGGTGCCATGTCTGTACCTGGGATCCAAACCGGTGAACCCTGTGCCACTGAAGCTGAACGTGTGAACTTAACTACTGTGCCACCAGGCTGCCCCCCCTTTTACATATTCTGGTAGACTTATTTTATTATTATATAGGCGTAGGTAGTTAAGGCATCAAGATAAAATGTTGGCTACAAAATAACCAATGATTTTATGAAGATATACTGTATCTGCTGCCTGATTGCAAACTCCTTGATGACAACAGGGTCCCTTTTGATTCAAGTTCATCAAAGCTGGTAGGTATGGGTAGGACACTGGAGTTTACATGCCAGGATAAGGAGAAAGTCTAGAACAAGAAAGTCAACAAGCCATGGCCAGTAACTCTGGAATTTCAGGGCTGAGGTAGCAGAGATTGAGCCAAAGTCGGAGGCAAGGGCCAGAATTTTCCTCCAAAAGGTATTAATGTTGCAAATCAATTAGTAGAAAACATTCTACTAATTTTGAAAATCAATGCCCCATCCTGGAGTTGATTCTCCAGAAATTGTGTCTTAAAGAAGATGGGGTTTTCTTCTGACCATCTCATAGAAATGAAATCTATTTGAAAACACCCCTTATGTATACTATTTTATGTCCTGTGTTTTAAAATTTTAAGTGAGATTTATATCTCTTGCAATTCCTCAACCAAAGGATACAAAACAAATTAATTTCCTTTCTATTGATTTAATTACTTCAATGATCCTCAATAGAAAATAAGTTGTATGTATGCTTATTAGAATAATTTAAATCACCTAAAAAGATATATTAAAAATATACTTTAGAAAACAATGCTTATCAAAAAGCATTCTGAAAAATTAACAAGCAATTGTCCTTTTAAAATGAATATATATTGTTCCCAGCCAGTAAATTTTATAATAATCAATACTTATATTAAACTCATGAATAAAAAATACTCATAAAATCTGTTATTTCCCTTGGGTTTAAGATATTTCTTGCACAGAACATAGGACTGCATATTTTCCCTTTCTCAGCTTAATGAAAACATTTTATATAATAAAAGCATCATAAATATTGTTTAATATGTCCTGCCCAATATAGTTCAGCCTAGGAAAAATAATATATATTGTCAATAATGCAGATATTTTAAGAAGCTACATTTGAGTGGTATAGATGGTTAGTCAGTTTCTATAGCAATTCATTCCAGAACCTTTTACAAAATTTTGCTGAGTTGACCTAAGAATTCATTAAGGACTAATCTGGTTTGTTCCATGATATACAATTGAAAATTCCTCAGGCTATAATAATAGCTTTATTTCCTCCCCTCTTTTATTATTTTAACTTAAAATAAATGGTTAAAAATATAAGGTTTATCAACATGCTAATTTGTCATTAAAGTGATTTTCTGGCCTAATGATGATACTCAATTTCACGTTGTTTACATCTCTAATCTTATATATAGTAATCATGTCTAAGGCCAATAGAATTTTCTGGTTTTTCAAACCTAAAGAACTTAAAGACAACATAATGGTACTTTCATTCATGTATGCTAACTAGCCTTAGAGTTGCAAGATGTGTAGAGTGTTCATGAAGCAGCAGAAAGACTCAGAATGTGTGACAATGGGAATAATATTTTGTGGGGCTTTTAGTACATTGATATACCCTTTTTGAGAGCAACATCAAAATAGAGCAAAAACCATAAAGATGGTCATACTTTTAACCCAGTGATCTCACTCTTGCGAAAAAAATTAAATAGATGAGAAGTTGAATGCATAAGGATATTCCTAGCAATGCTGTATAATGTAACAAATAATGGAAAACTGTCTCCGTGGATAACAAGAGAGGAAGTAGTGATTGATGTGATAGCAACATCTGAAATAAAATTTATGATACAATAACCTTTAAAAATAAGACTAGGTAGTAACATACAAAAGTTTATGATATGCTAATGGTTCCCACAATGTAATGACAATGACGTGAAATAGATATTAATGTAAACAAAGATCAAATAGTCATATACAAAATGAAAATAGTTATTGTTAATATTTATTATTAATTTTTAATCTTACTGATGTGACACTTTTAAAATTAAAATACAATAGGGTTATTTATTAATCATAAAATTTCTTTCCTAAGTTCTAGTAGATAGTGCTACTGAATCCAGTTGGAACACTAAAAAGACTTGTGGGTTTTGTTCAAGTTAGGTGTATGGATGAATCATTACCACCTTGGCAATTCACAGATATTTCAAGGCACCTTCCAAAGGGGTCTAAAACAATAGGAACCCCCAGCAGGGTTGTTGTTTTTTCAGCTGTACGTTTTGGCTGTTACGCTCTTCCAACTCATTATCACGACCTATTTCCTCAACTGTTCTTAGAATGTTGAACATGCGCTATAAATTTCCACACCACATCTTTTAATCCCAATTATTAGGCTGATTCATGAATTAGATAAGGAAAATATTAGAGATCCAAAGGCTGAGGTTTCCAAAAAGGAATTAAGGTAAAAGTCAGAGTAAATAAGGTAGGAGGTAAATTTAAACAAAAGAAATTCCGTGGCAAAGGTGGCGAACTCAAAGTCTACAAGTAGGGAACAGAAGAGAACAGAAATGAGTACAGCAGGCTGGGGATAAGTAATAGGGAGTGAGGGGGATTGTGGCAAACTGCAAAGTTTGCCCTGTTTAAAAGCAGCCAGTACAGAGCTCTGACAGGTTGCTGACATGCATGAATGCAGACCGAGGGCTGCCACATGTTCAGAATCACTCAAGGGAGGCCAGAAATAGAGATGTTCATGTGAAATCTCTTGAGTTTCTAACTTTTGCCTGCTAACTTGAATTAGTTTTAATTTTTCATTCATTAAAATTTCATTCAGCCTAATGATAGTGGCCTTTGGGCTTATTTTGTTTCATGGACTTCCTGCGTGCTATCTCTGACCTATAGTTAGCATGCAGGGATTTCTCAAAAGGAAGATCTTTATTTGCCAGAAGTCACATTTTCAGTTGAGACCCTTCATAGGAAGAATTGTAAAACAGAAAAATGCAAAAGAGTGAAGCTAAAGTAAATTGTGAGCATATTGGTAAGCATAAATCAATAAGGCCTTGCAAACTACAAGAAAATTACACTAAGACCTAAATGTTTCTGAGGAGCAACACTTTAAAGGATTTTTACTTTTATCTTCTCTATAATGATTGAGGAGACATTCTGAGTCACTACAAAAGATTAGCCCAAAAGGCTTTTTATAAAGATGGCTCCCTTTACTGAAATTACATTAAAAATGATCAGAACCAAATGACAAAATTTGACCAAGATGGAATCGCTATGAGCCACCAAATTGCAAACAGGATCCAGGTGTGTGTCCTGCATGGCACCTGTTGCTAGTCTCCCCTGAACTTATCCCATTCCTTCCTACTCTCATTGTCCATCCTTGGCTGTTAAAAGGAAGTCGCTGGAGACTCTGACTGTCTGGCTGAGTAAAGGAGGTAACTGGAAGCTAAGTGGAAAGCATCTTTACCTGAGCTGTAGCAGTTGACCCATCACCAACGTTAACTCTGCGGATGGGTGGGCATGAGGGGGAGGAAGGAAGGGGAGAGTCATCTATGCTACTGACCATTTGCATCACATGCACCCAAGGAAAAAATGTTTACCTGGTGGAGCCACGGTTAACCTTTTTTCCTTGCTGAGCCGGTGCCCTTGGATGAATTCACTCATGGAAGGGGGGCCCTTCAGAAGAAATGATTCTGTGGAGGTGGGGTCAGGGGGAACGCTTAATAAATTCTGTAGGTAGGAAGCCCCTGAAGTCCTGGGACGGCTCTGATCACAAAGGGAAGGTGAAAATTGTCTTGCAGGAGATCCAAGAAAATACATATAGGAAACAAAAAAGTTTTACTTTAATTACCTTTCAAAGCCTCACCATTGACAACATTATTTATATCAGCATTTAATTTTTTTTTAACACGTAAATCAAGATTTTTGCTAATTGCTTAGTTTCCATACCAGGATACAACCCTATTTGGAAACTATGCTGGATACTGGAAAAGAGATTTATTACAGTTAGTCAGTTTGAACCACAAATAGAAATTATTTATATTATTTGATTCTTTACTGAAAACTCCTAAAATAAAAATTTTACCATTAACTGAAAACACAGGATAAGGAATTCAACATCCAAGACTCTGGAAAAAGATCACAAAATAATCAAGCCACTAAACACCTTACACGTGATTCCTTTGAGTAATAGTAACATACCAAATGAAAAAGCACAAAACCTGCTTTTAAGAAAAAGACTATACACATTCCATTGCATTTTGCCTAAAGATAGATATCACCTTTCAGTCAACCATCAGTTTTGGTCACATGAACAAAAGTTCCCCTAAGAGAACATACTTATATCCTTGCCCCATTAAAGAGAAGCCAGTAAACAGCACCATAACCAGAGGTACAATGATTTTTAAACTTATCACCCATGTAAAACATAACTTCATTCTTAATATCCACCTTTTATCTACCAACTTTTAGGCTGGAGGTAAGGGAGAGGCATATTTATGCATACAAGGAACAACAAAAAATGTTGACAGACACTTGAAAAATTATATTATGGTTAATCAAGAGGTGGGGTGTGGGGGATAGAAAGGAATAAACACAATTATCAAAAGTTTTGATTTGGAAAAACCAGCATTAGCGAGGCCCAATTGTACATCCACTCTCAGTTTTTCTCTTCCTTCCCTTCCTCCATCCTCCACAATAAGAGCACATTAATTTTTGCAGTTAACTAAAATCTGGCCACTGCACCATACTATGAAGATCGCTGCATGCATACCTTTTCCTCTGAGTGCCACTGCTGACCCGAATGTTGGGTGTCTGTGGGCCCTGACTATGCAGGAGGTAAGTGTCTATGGTGGGCACGGTGACTGATGCCTCCCCACTTACTTTAGGGCTGCCGATCTTGCTCTTCCCAAGTTTGCCTTTGCTGCGTCGGGACTGCTCATGGTCAAACTCTAAGTCCTCCAGCCGCTGGGTCAGGGCGAGTTTTTGCTGGATAGCCATTCGTAACAAAGTGTTTAGAGTCTTCTTCTCATCCTCTGCGGCTGCTAACTGTCTCTGCATCTCATCCAACTGTGTGACATATTCATCACATCTGGAACCCAAACAGAAGAGTGGTCAGGAGAAAACCTTGGTGAAATTGAACTTGGAACTGAAGTTGAAAAGTAATGAACTGTACTGGAATTTAGATGTTTAGACCTGGTCTTCCTAGAGCAGAATGGAGGTAATCCATTCCAGCAGAAAACTGGAAACAGCAGAGCAGGTTCAATAACTGATGGTTCATCCATACAATGGAGTACATATGGGGACATTCTTAACAGGTGACATCTCAAACTCTAGGGACAGAGTTAGTGTGGGGGCTGCTCTACGGTGGCAGAAGAATGAACAGTAAAGTCTCAGGTAATGTTCACACATCTTAGATGTGTTACAATAGCTTTTTCTACTGTGTAACATTGTATTCTTTGGAGGAATGTGACACGTTTGTTATAGGCTATGTCTGCAGAATGCAAAGGAATAATAATGTTTATAAAGAAAAAATCATTTCCTTCTGTACCTATATTTATAGGTTTTATTTTAATTGAGTACAGATTACAGCTGCCACTGCTTTCAATATGGCATATTAGCCTGAATTAGAGACCTGAATATTTCCAGTGATTTCTTAGCCAGATGATAAAGCAATAGGCATCAAAGAAAACCCAGATTTGCAGAGAGTTTGATACAGACAGAGCAGGCTGTCAGGAACATCTTTATTCAGGTTTGATACTTGTGCTGCTGCAGGAAGATAAGCTCAGTAACCTTTTTTCCCCACCAAAGGTAAAACCTGAGCACATATACATTTGGAAGCAAGGATAATTCTCACAATTATTCAGCATTTTTTCCTGAGTTTATTTACCCACCAAGATAATAATAAATACTCTTCAGACGCCAGCAGATAGTTACTGACTTTGAGTTATCTAAAATGTACTGTACAAACTTTGAAATTAACACAAGCCTTGTGTCATTCTAAAGAAAAAACAGACAAACTCTGCAGTGAAAGAACTTGAGATCCAGGTGGTTCCCATTTTCCTTAACCTTGAATGTCAAGAAGCATAGTAGGGGTAGCCTAAGAAAAAATCAGGGCTTAGTAAAATACAGTGTGGATTTCAAGACCCTTGATTTAATTTAATTGGTCAGATTGATGCAGGCTCAACAGGAGGTTGACATAAGGGAAGCTATATTGTAGAAAAGAAATCATATTGTAACTTTGAATGACCTCTGACTAACTAACCCAGACATGCTCTGTAGATTTTACGTCCCTCCCAGCTGCAGTAAGTCGATAACTTTGTTCTTTTGAGTTCCTGAGGAATGTGATGACCCCCAGGCAGAGAGTCTGTGCTGATGGCCATCATCAAGGACAACTGAAAGGTCAGGGGATAGGGCGCTGCTCCGGTCTCTAATGCATATCCAGTAAAACAAAAGACTATCAGGAACTAGGACCAGATGTCTGCCCGCACCTGGAGATCAGATGGAGGCCCCTACCTAGAGACCAGCTGCCTCCCCTACCCCCAAAGACTAGCCCCGCATATAACTGGCCTGTGGTCTTTGTTCTGTAAGATGGTTCTTTCGGACATTAGTTGGCCATCTTCCCCTATGCTAGCAAGCTGTAATAAAAAACCCTTTCTCTCCTACCACCTTGCCTCTTGATTATTGGCATGTCTTGCAGTGAGCAGATCCCCCACCCCCCCACCTTGGGCAGTAACAAGATAACAATATTTGTAAAAATACTAAGGAGTGAGGCAGTTACTATACCCAAAAAAACCAAATTTCTGTGAAAATGCACTATTTGGGGGTAATAATTCTGATATAAATCAGGTTGAGATTTTAAATGTCCCTTTAAAAATGTTTTGACTTCTCTTTCAAAGAGGAAATAATATGTTTTCTTGATTCTACATGTAATGCTGACTGATTTCTTTCATCAAAGAGGCGGGCATTGTGCACCATCTCCATTCTCTATCCTGCCCCCCATAGCAGCCATAGTATGCATACTCTATTCCCCAAACTCCACCTGCTCAGACCCAGAGGTCAGTCCCCCTGCCCCCGTGTGTCCCTCTGGCACTCAGCCTCCTCACTGCCATCTCCAAGAGAGTCAGTCACAAAGTATGAGCTTGTGCCTTTAATCTCCTGACATGCAAAGGAAGCTGGACAAATGCCAGGGCTCCTATAAAACCCAGGATTTTTTTTTATACTTATATCAGCTACATGTAAATTATTTACTAAATCTTCAAATAAAGCCATCATTATGCTTTGTGAATTTTGTACCAAGTTGATGTCATGTAAGATAATTAACTGTTTTTGTCTTGGCCCTGAATTGTGACAGCAAAAAAGAGATTGCAACGCTATATTGAAAATCTCAGGATTTTGAAACCCTTGAATCAATACATTCTCAGCAATCACTTCAAGTCTAAAAACAAAATACAGAGGCACTTCAGAATGAAACAGGTTGGAGGAGGTAGTAATATTAGTAACTAATATTTGTCTAATGAACTAGTTGGGCAATGTAAACAATTTGGTAATATACAATTACATTTTATTTTTTTTGTTTATTGTTTCTTTTTGAGGAAGATTAGACCTGAGCTAACATCTGCTGCCAATCCTCCTCTTTTTGCTGAGGAAGACTGGCCCCGAGCTAACATCCGTGCCCATCTTCCTCCACTTTTTTTAATATGTGGGGCACCTACCACAGCATGGCTTGCCAAGCAGTGCCATGTCCGCACCGGGATCCAAACTGGCGAACCCTGGGCCGCCGAAGCGGAACATGCACACTTAAACACTGTGCCACCAGGCCAGCCCCTATATAATTACATTTTAGAAATCATACTTTAATCACAGTGTATTAAAGTCTAAGTAATTAGCCGATATGATGAAATTAATCTTCATTACGCAGGTATCTTCCTCACACAATACTTACTAATGATAAACATTTTTATGTACTCAAATCACAGAAACAAACTTCAGTGCTGATAATATTTAGCTATTTTAGGAAATGGGCTTTTTTCCTCTTATTGGAGGCTTTTTTTTTTTTTGGTCTAATTATTTTGAGCACATAAGCTCTGGAAAAATATCTATAATATTAATTTAAAAATACTTCTACGTAAAAGAATTGCTTGACCCAATGTGTCCAGTAGAGGGCTCTGGAAAACAGCACAGGGGCCAGCCCTGTGGCTGAGCGGTTAAGTTTGAGAGCTCCACTTCTGGCGGCCCAGGGTTCAGATCCTGGGCACGGACATGGCACTGCTCGTTAGGCCATGTTGAGGCGGGGTCCCACATGCCACAACTAGAAGGACCCACAACTAAAATATACAACTATGTACTGGAGGGATTTGGGGAGAAAAAAAAAAAAAGAAGATTGGCAACAGTTGTTAGCTGAGGTGCCAATCTTTAAAAAAAAAAAAGAAAACAGCACAAAAGGTTTTTTCTTAGATTTGTCAGAGTGTAATCTTATACATTTTCTTCACAGCCTATCCTTTTAGACAGCACACCAAATACACTCAGGATGCATGAAGATGCCCATGCGAATATTATAGTCTTTCCCCACATACCACACCTAATCTTGGAAGAGGAAACTGTTACCTTGTTGCAAACATTGCTCTCAGGGACGAGAAAGTTGCTGCATCTTCTTTCAGAGCCTTCAGTTCATTTCTGAGTTTCGTCATCGTTTCCGTCACCATTGCTTTTTCATTTTCGTATTTGTTCTTGAGGTTGGCTAGAGCCACCTCAGCCGTCTAAAGCAGAAAAATCACAATGCTTACCATTTTCATATCAGGAAAATCTACCATACAGATTTCTTCATGCTATTACTTTCTTTCATAAGTGGAAAATGGAGTTGATTTGGTTAAATTTCATATAAACATATACATGTATTTGGGACACAGGTCGTTTTTCTTTAATGTCAAAACATGCTGTGAATCCATAAAGTGGTTAAGTTTGTCTTGGAAGTGAGCTGTGAACCAGAGTCAGCATCCGGAGCTACGGGAATGATAGCAGTTCAGTAAATATTTAATGCAGATGGTTGAGAGTGCCTCCTTTCAGACAGGAAGGGAGCCGAAATGAAACTTCATACAAGAAGGATTTTACCAAGAAGGAGTTAGTGGAGAAGCACAGCTTCCAACTGAAATACTGTAGAACTCAAATATTCTTGTGTCACCCATGCTCTGTGGGCCCAGAACACATAGAATAAAAGACACAGGCCGCTGCAATTTATAACATGAGTGTATGACAAACCATAAATCCATATTATATATTTAAGGAAAAGAATTAACAAAGAACCAATTATTTCCTAAGTCTTTGCATACAACTTCTTTAAAACAATGAATTATGGTCAAATTTAATTCTTCACAATCTTCATAAAAGCAGAGATTCCAAAATGTTGGATGAATTAAAATCTTTATTAGAGTTTGGGGTTTGGGCATGTCTGAAGTTCTTGGAATTGAGAGTATTTCAAACTGAGAACTAGCCCGACAGATACTAGAAAGTGAAAAAAAAAACAACAGTGACTGAATCAATGCATAGCATCAATGTATATTTCGGGACTGCTTGTTTGATGCATAGTACATGGTGGACATATTGAAGGCAAACTCAAAATATACCAGTTTTACAAACTGCTAACTACTTTTCAGAATGTGTAAAAATATTCAATACTAATGAAAAAGTCCATTACTAATGGAAAAAAAATCCATTCCTAATGGGATTTCCCAGGAAGACTACCCTGGTTTTTAATATTTCTTTTTGTGCTTGAAATGGATAGCTTCAACGTTCTTATGCAAAGAGCTAATGTCTATAAACAGATTTTTTTTCATTAAAACAATTTTGGGATAGGGTAGTTTGTTAATCTTTTGATTCCAAAGTAATTTCTTATTCGTTTTGATTGATTTAAATTCAGATTAAAATGAGAAGTTGCTCATAAAACACTTTAGTTTGTTCTATTGTGCCATAACTCAGTAGGATCTTCAGAAATATTACAGATTCAGAGAATTATCCAGAATGCAGAAACTGACATGGGGAAAAATGGCAGTTTAATTTTTAAAAAATTTAGACACATATTCATTTAGAACAGCTAAATTTAAGTTGTGAAAATGTAGCTGTAACAAATCTGTAAGCATGTGGTGCCACATGGTCAGTTACCTAAGGGAAGGAGGGGAGGGAAGGGAATAACAGAGAGCAAGATCTGAAATAGAAGTGTGAACACATTTATTATCTGTGAGAAATGCCTCAAAGGACTCAGCTTTGTCTGTAGATTTCTTTCTGCACAAAGTTTTTTTCAGAATTAAGAAATTCTAAGTATCTATAACCCATTAGTAGATTTGCTGATACCTGCATTGGCCACATTCTCCACATCCCAAAGTTGACTTTCTAAATAAAAAATCTTGTTTCCAGCCACAGAGGTCTTCAACACCATTCCCTGAATGCATAATCCTATTCTGTGCCTCTCTACTTCCTGTTCTTTCTGTCTGGAATTATTTCCTCCTCTTATGGAAAACAATTCCTTATCTTTTTTTTTTAAACAGATTTAATTTTTTTTCTGCTTTTTCTCCCCAAATCCCCCCAGCACATAGTTGTACACTTTAGTTGTGGGTCCTTCTAGTTGTGGCATGTGGGATGCTGCCTCAACATGGCCTTATCAGCGGTGCCATGTCCGCACCCAGGATTCGAACCAGTGAAACCTGGGGCCACTGAAGCGGAGCGGTCAAACTTAACCACTCAGCCACAGGGCCAGCCCCACAACTCCTTATCTTTTAAGAACAAAGAAGTATAATTGTTTCTCTGAAGTTTTTTCTAACTTCTCTAGGAAACATTAGTTACTTCCTCTGCAATGTTCGCCTAACTTGGATTACAGCATGTATAACATGTAATGTAATTATCTCTTTCTATTCTGACATTCTTACTAGTCTGTGAGTCCTTTTCTGGAAGGCAGGAGCCATGTACTAGTCTTCTTGGAATCTTTAGCATCTAGCACAGTTTAGTACACAGATGGTACTTCACAAATATTTGCTTATTTCATCAGAAGACACTGTGCCTACAAAAAAATCCTAAAGTACATTAAAAGATTCACAGAGAATGCAGAATGCCTGTTTTAAAACAGGGAGATTCTTTCTTTCTTCTGCAACGGAATTCTTACCTTTGTCTTGATAATAAACATTCCACGAAGTCTTAACATAACGGATGTCATCTGTAGATACCTGAAGCTATTTATGGCACATAGGCATCACAGCAATAGGGCCAACATCATTACAATGTAAACTAAATGCACGGCTAGAAATGTGTTTTCACTTAATTTACTGAGACCATAAGGGCTGTGACGCTAATGTAATGCAAATGGTACCACAAACCACTGTCAAAATAAAAACGCAGCCAGGAATGCTTTGTACTGCTCTGAATTCCTGTGGCACTGTTTCTACCACTCTGAAGTGCTTGATGATATGTCCTATCCTGTAAATAATTATAGGCACATGTTAAACTCCTACTAGATTACTAGTCACTTATTTTTGCATCCCTACTTACTACCTGCCATGAAATACATAATTAATGAATGCTTCTTCACAAATTAGACTCTCTCGGCTGATCAACCATGCTTACCTGTACTTCTGTGTCAATGAAGCATCTTGACACTTTTATAGATCTAAGTTTCTAGGTTGTTAATATTCAACCTTCAGGAAGAAGTCAAAGAACTTATCTAAATGGCTTGACCAAGAATGCTCAGGATATTATGTTCTTGATAAAGGTTGTCTAAGCTTTAATACAGTCTTGGTTATTTATGATCACTCTAAATCACTGGGTCTTTGGATTTATGGTAACAAATCCCTTCATTTTGACCTCAAATTGGAGTCAGAGCTCTCACAAATTCTTCATTCACCCTCATATTTTCTATTCCCCTGAAGTGATGGCATAAAACAAGGTCCTAATTCTGCCCTCAGATTTATAGAAAACATGTTTATAGTGCAAACAATATTATTTCTTGTGGTATAGATCTCCAAATTCTATCAATGGATTTATGGGAACTGAAGATAAAGATGCTAGAAAGCTGCACTGTAGATGACATGACAATGGTGTGGTTTCCCCCCGAGAAGGGCAAAAGGAGAAGAACTCTGAATCTGACATTAACTCTCACTCTCCGACAGTAGCACTGCTTACATTTGCAGGAAGGTGTCTGATGCCCTGTTACTTCTCTTCATCAACACCCTTTATTCAGCACCCTTCTCAAATGTATCTTTGAAGGCTCAATTTCCCGATAAACTAAACAGAGGTTAAAAATATTTTCCTGGCTATATTTCATAGCACTCCCACCCAGGCAGAGCTCGAGAGGAAAAGAAATTCAGTCATCAAGAAGATCTAGGAATTAGTCAGGTAGTCATTTTACAGCATTCCTACTTATTCCAAAAGGACAAGGTCTATGGTTAGGAAAAATTCTCTGCTGCTTAAGGGGTGATCCAGCTGAATTAACATCCCAACTGAACCCAAATTTTGTACATGTAGTCACCAGCAGAGCTAGTGCACGTTCTCTCTTTATATCTCTTTCTCTCTCTACCTCTCTATCTCTTTCTAGAGAGCTCCCCTCTCTTTGTTCTAGCTGCCTGCCAGGGTGCCTTTACGTGCTCTGTCTCCTTGGTGTAAGCTGCCATGCCAGCCTAATCTGCCATCCCCTCTGTCTCCTGTTTCCACACTCAACCACTGCTGGTCTCCTGATAAGTACCACTTGAACTGCCTTTCTTCATCTGCAACTGGATCTCCTCCTTTGTTACAGCTTTAACTTCCTCACTCCATCTAGCAGTGCATAGCTACTCTCCTATTTCTTTCATTCACTCACTTAAAAATAACTATTACATTCTGATCTGACACTGGGACACAGTTTGTTTCCTTCCTCGGCTGACCAGGAATCTGACCTCTCATCCTGATCATAGTAGACACTGAGAAACATTAAGGAATAAACCAGTCAAGAAAGCATTGGCGAGCATGCATTGTCGGGAGAATGAGATCACCTGTTTGTTGGCTTTCAACACGGCCCTCAGTGTGGCGATCTGCTCCCGTTTGGTGCTCAGCAGGGACTTCAGCTTGAGGATCTCTTCCATTAAGGCTTCCTTGTCTTTATCGATCATGGGGGCCAGCTCCCGTGCCGCTGCTCTTTGACGAGACAGTTGCAAGGACCGGTCCACAGCTTTCTGCAGGTGCTTGATTTGGTCCCGAATTATGGCATTAAGGTTGTAGATGTTCATTGGCTCTTTGCGGATGTCACTTGTATCTAATACTGGAGATGATGGTGGGGCAGTAATAACAGGAGAGATTGTGGGGGTCTTGGTTGGACTTGGTTCTTTGCTGGCCTCTGTATTTTCTTTTGGAACTGGTTCAGATGAGGTCCTTGTTTCTACTGGGGATGACACCCCTCGCCTGGCTAACCGTGGAGACAAAAGTCCCCTGGGATCATCCGGCCCTTTCAGGCTGCCACTTCGGGTGACTCTGCTTTGCCTATAGTAGTCCAGCATGACCCTGTTGGGGGTTTCATTATTACAAAGACATACATGGTGATAAAGCTGAGCTAGCTCCTCACTAAATGTCACCAACTCATCTTGGGCCGTATTAAGGGTATTGTGATTTTCGTTGGCTATGCTGGTCATCTTTTGCAACTCCTTCTCCATGTGGGCCATCTTCTCTCCACTCTCCTTGGTGGTCTTCTCAAGGCTTGTAACCTGTTCATCATACATTTGGATCTTACTCTCATACTTGGCCTTCTCTTCAGTGTAGTTTTCTACAGATTTATTATATTTCTCCTTTAAGGCCTTAATTTCAGCTTTCAAATCGATCACCTCAGTTACTGCCACCCTGTATTTGCACTCAAGGATCTCCAAGCCATTGATGTCCACCTCGTAGTCATGGGCCTCCTCCCCTGAGTCCCGGCTCTTCTCCCCATCCAGCTCGGCCTTGAGCTCCTTGCTGCTCTGCAGGCCCCTCATGGCATTAACGTGCTCTGTGAGGCGGTGCACCCGTTCATGCTGCTCTGTCAGTGCCCCCTTGGTGTGTTCCAGCTGCGTTTGGGACTCCTGGAGATTGGCCAGAAGGATGGCCTTTTCTCGCTCTACCTGCAAGGGCAAGAAAAAGTCTCTGAAAGACATCAATGCAATGCCAATGATGACCTTAATCCAATCACAGTTGGGCACATATACATTTAAAATAAGTGCAACACAGCCAATGTCCCCATTATCTCAAATTAAATTGCACTGTGTTTTCTTATTTCAGCAGTTCCAGTAAAGTCAATCAATCTAAAAGTACATCATTCTGAAAGAAGTATACTATGCATATTTACCCATTCAAATTTTCATACATTATACACATATATTCATAGAACTTGAATGTTACTCAAACAATCTTATTTTTGTCTTTTTATACCTTGCAGAAAACAGAACATGATTTCATGAGATAGTACTTGGCATTTCTTTCGAGAGCCTTGGAGTACATCTGCTCCTTAGTTCATGTGGGATAAGTGACTGTCTCAAGGTGCCTATGAATTATCATTTTCTTCCCAGAGCTCAACCCAAAATCAGATTTAAAACCTAAGGCTTTAACTTACTAAACAATGCTGAGAACCTTAACCATCCCCTTAAAAATAAGCACTTAATCCTCCCAAATAGACATGTACTAAATTTGATAGCTTTTAATATAAAAGTCAGAGAATATAGAGTTTTGGGGCTAAAAGAACAATTTACAAATCATTTCAATTCTTTCAGTTCAAAATAGGAATTTTAAAAATTAGCAATTAATTTGAATAACGTGACAGTTTTGTCATTATGTAGGTGGTAAGTAGTATTGTATATTGAAAAATATTCAGGTCTCAATATAAAATACAGTCTCATTAAACAAAAGTATATAAGAAATTGTAATCTGAGAATTTTTAAAACCATTTTCTGTCTCTCCATACAGGTAATCAGTATTATGAATTGAGTTTTTACATGCTTTTAACGTAAATATGTTTTTCAAAAAGGAAATAATGTTTACAATTTAAAGCATTATATAAGAGGTATCATATCCCTCTGCACTTGATTTTTCTTTTCTTTCTTCTTGATTTTTAAAGTAAACCATCATGAGACCTATTTTAAGGATAATGCATTGATGTTGAATATCCTTACATCAAAAGGAAGTTATTAATTCAAACCTACAAACTTTCCTAGATCATACATTATATCCCTCCAAACTTTTTTAGATTCCTAGGAGGCAAGTAAAATTATTATTATAATAACATAATAAATATTCATTATTAAAGTGTAATTAATATTTATTTTAACCAGCATATTACTTTAGAACTATATCTATTTATCTAAAAATTTATAATACAGTAGAGTAGTATTTTTATGATCCTTTGTGGTACTTGATATCCTTCATATAATTGTCACGTACAGACAGTTCTCACGTGGCAAGGTTCTAATATGCATGAATTTCAGTGACCATTACTTAGTTAAAATACTAGTTCTCTCGAAGCTCAGTTCAAATTTCAATGACCAATATACTAACTGTGAGCAATATGTAAAGTACAAACTTTGCTGCTTCAGTCTACAAAATCACCACCTAATAACATCATGACCAGTGACCAACCACATCACTTCATTCAAAGTCTGTCAGTGATTGGTCACTGTATATCTGCTATTCAGTTCACTCACAGACAGCAAAGTGCGTAATTGTGTCGTCTTCTTGTCTCCCAGTGATACACCCACATGATGTTCTACAAAAATAGATAATCCAAAGAGGGAATTGGGAAAAAAGGAAGGAAGGAGGGAAGGAAGGAAGAAAAGAAGAAAGAAAGAAAGAAAAAGAATAAACAGCAAAGAAACAAAGAGTGACAAAGCTGGCAGTGCAATTTGAATCAAACATAAATGGAATTACAGAAGAAATAGTTGAATGTAGGAATGTTGACACTGATGTTGTTTGGACTTTAGATATGCAGCCAAAGCAACTTAGTAAAGTTGAAAATGTCCTAGAGGAAGTGACACGGGAACACTAAGAGTACTCTCAGAGATATTTTCAGACATTGAAAGTGCAAAGGATAAAATGTTGGAAGCTGATCCAGACTTAGAAAGGAGTATGACAACTCACCAAGGCATAGAAAAGATTCTTGCTAGTATAAGTTACATGATCAGAAAAAGGCAAGATTAAACTACTCTTAATAAGTTTCTTTTGGGGGGTGGCAGTTAAATTTTTATTTCAAAAGTTTGGATAACTTTGATATTCTGCAAAATGAAATTTCCCTAGTGATTTTGGGTGTGGGGGGGTTAAATCTGTATTTCAAAGATAAGGTTTTATAAAGAAAAACTTAATGTTTCTAAGTTTTAGATTACGGTGTACTAAGTAGTTTCACTATTTTTTTCATTTCTCTATACATTTATAACCAATAGTAAGAGAGTTTTTAATGTTTTAACAAAAAGTTTTTACAGATAGCAGAACAATTGTAATTTTCTCCACTAATTATTGTTTGTTTCCCTGATTTCAGCTTGCAGAATCATCCTCAGGGCTCTGCAACATCACGTAAAGCAAGGACCGCCTGCATAGTATGGTCCTGTATAGTAGAACTCAAAAAAAAAAGTTTCTTATTTTAAATTATTATTTAGAACCTTCAAAATAATATTTAATTTTAAATTAATATTTATTTTAAATTATCTTTAGAGGCTTCTAAGTTGTAGCTTTGATTTTATGACATAGTGCTTGCCCATGTCTACAACAGAAACACAATCCACAGGTTACGTATTATGGCTATAGAAACCAAAATATTCCAAAAGAATAGTATTATTATAGGTAGAAAAACCAGGGCCGCAGCATCAGAGAACTCGAGTCAAATCTTGGCACAAACATTTACTTAGCTATGTAACTCTGGGCAAGCTTCAGTTTAGTAATCTATAAAAGGAGCACAATAATGCCTGCCTCACAGGGACATTTTGATGATTAAGTAAGACAGTGAATCTAATGCTTAGGGTATTTTATTTTAGTATTTTATTTATTTTTCTTCTTCTCCCCAAAGCACCACCCCCACCGCCAGTACATAGTTGTGGATTCTAGTTGCAGGTCCTTCTGATTCTGCTATGTGAGACGCTGCCTCAGCATGGCTTGATGAGTGGTGCTAGGTCCACACCCAGGATCCAAACTGGCAAAACCCTGGGCCACCGAAGCGGAGCGTGTGAACTTAACCACTCAGCCACAGGACTGGCCCCTCAGGGTATTTTAATGTTAGCTGTTGTTAACATTTGGGTAACTGTGGTCCAATTCTCATGACCAAAATGATTCCACATAGTAAATACATCTGTCTCACAAATTTGTATCTGTATATGCAAAAGCAATTTCTTCATTTCAGAGTTAGGATACATTTGAATAAAAATCCTCTTAGCTGAGTTTCATTAGATACAACAGATTGTATCTCCATAGTTGAAGATGAATTGACTTATCCAGACTATTGGGCAATAATTTTAAGTGAAAACTAGGTAATTATGTAATATGATATTTGATGAAAATTCAAGTCATCTGAATTTTTAACAAAGGAGATGGAAAATCTCCTAATATTCTATTACTGGTATTGTATACAATCTCAATGAAAATGGATTCTTTCAGGATTTTTTTTATGGTTTTCTTTTTCTGTTGAAAATTAAGTGAATTTGCTCTGAAAAGTCTAAACATCATTTGATTAGTATACATGATAACAACAGACAAAGCTATTTTCAAAAAGCCCTTTAATAGGAAAAGCTTTGGATAAAATAAAAACTGGGCCAAACAAAATGTACTAAATGTGTCTCAAGCTGGTTTTAGAGGCAAAAGTGTTATGATGAATGAGGTAATGCCTTTAGGACAGTTTCCCATCTGTACTCCGCCAATTCCAATTTAACATAAACATTGTCTAAGCTTAAAAGGATAAGTCTGTCAGTTTCTTCATGACAGCACCTCCAGAAAACATCAAATAGAACAACGTCTCTTTTGTGTGTGTATGCTCCACATACAGTCCTAATTTCCACAATCAATACATTTCTGGTGGAATCACTTGAATAGAGAATGATATCCAAATTTGATACATACATACACACACACATATGTGTATATACATATTTTTTCCAGACAATTAAGGTTGGTCTGCCCCCTCCAAAAAAGATAACTAAATTGTGGATAATTTTGTACAACTCCAGCATTATATTTTCACCCAGCTGTCGAGAGGCTTGGAGCACCTTAAACTGTATTTGAATTTCAGAAAGCAGTGCTTAAACTATTTAAGAGACATTGTGCTTTGAATTAATAAATGCAAAGCACTTTAAAGATTAAAATTACTATTCATTTTAAGCGGACCACTTTAACCTCCATTGGTGAAGAACTTATCCAAGGAGACTTGCTGGGTTAATTATCACCTTCTATAGTGACTGGGAACAGTTGCCTTATTTCTCTTCCTACGATCTCCATCTTCTATCTGGAACTGAGGATTTTATTTTTCATAATAGGGCTGGTTGTTTTGCCAGAAAACCTGAATGCAGAATTTGTAAACTCTTCAGTCCAGTGTAAGTATACAATATATGTTAAGTATTATTACTGTTGTTATTATGTTCCATTGAAAGTATTTTTAATTTCACTGTATGTTTACCTTTTAAATAAACACATTTACATGCACTGAATACTGACAGATTCTTTTGTGAAGGAACAAATGAAAAGATAATCAGAATTTGCCCATTCATATCAGAACTTCTACAGGAAAAGAAATCAAAGCCGTTTTATAAGCTATTCATTTCCATAAAGTCTTTATCCTGATCATCTGACTGTTAACTTGACACTGAATGATTGGTGTGATTCCTATAATGGTATGCATAATATCAATATATGCAAATAAAACTCAGAAATGAATAATTTATTCTCCTCTGCTTGAAGTGAAGCAACTCTGGCAATGCATTTCCACATTCTGACAAACGAGAACTATGAAAAAAGATCAATCTAGAAGTAAGATACACTAGGTAAGGGAATCTAGCAGCTGGAAAAGAAGGGAATATATTTTGGAGAGTGTGGTGAAAAGAAAAATCTTTCTCTCTCTCTTTCTCACACACACACATATGCAAAAGACAGTCAGTTGGACAAAGGCTCAAAAACATACAAGGGGAGGGGTCCTTTTCAACTCATTCTATGAGGTCAGTGTCACTCTGAGAACAAAACCAAAGATATTACAAGAAAAGAGAACTACAGACGAGTATTTCCTATGAACATAGATACAAACATCTTCAACAAAATACTAGCAAACTAAATCCAGCAACACAAAAAAGGACTAGACAACATGACCAAGCGGGATTTATCTTAGGAATGCAAGGTTGATTTAACATCCAGAAATTAATAAATATCATACACTCTACTAATAGAATACAGCACAAAAACCACATGATCATCTCAATAGATGCAGAAAAAGCATTAGACAAAATTCAATACCCTTTCAAGATGAAAACAGTCAACAATCTAGAAACAGTAGAAAACTACCTCAACCTAATAAAGGGCATCTACAAAACACCCCCAGATAACATGCTTAATGGTGGATGCTTTCCTCCCAGGACCAGGAACAAGACAGGGATGATTGCTCCTGCCACTCTTCTTCAACACTGTACTGGAAATTCTAGCCAGGGCAATTAGAGTATGATCAAAAGGCAAATAATCACAAGTGTTGGCGAGGATGTAGAGAAATCAGAACCCTCATACCCTGCTAGTGGAGACGTAAAGCGGTGCAGCTGCTTTGAAAACAGTCTGACACTTCCTCAGAAGGTGAAACATAAAATTACCATATGACCCAGCAATTCCACTCACAAGAGAATTAAAACATATGTGCACACAAAAACCTGTACATGAATGCTCATAACAGCATTATCATAACAGCCAAAAAGTGGAAACTCAAATGTCCATCATTGAGAAACAGATAAATAAAATGTGGTACATCCATACAATGGAATATTATTTGGCAATAAAAAGGAATAAAATACCAATATATGTTATAACAGGGATGAATCTCAAACACGTTATGCTAAGTGAAAAAAGCCAGTCACGAAAGACCACATATTGTATGGTTCCTTTTGTATGAAATGTCCAGAAGAGACAAATTGATTGAGACAGAAAGTAGATCAGTGGTTGCCTAGGGCTGGAGTGGTTGCTAATGGGTACAGGGTTCCATTTTGATGTGATGAAAATGTTCTAAAATTGACTGTGGTGGTGGTTGCACAACTCTGTGAATATTCTAAAACCCACTGAATTATACTGTTTAAATGGCTGGGTTGTATGCTATGTGAATCATACCTCCATAAAGCTGTTCTTAAGAAAAGCTACATAGACCCTTCTCTGTTGTGATTATAAAGGCTCTTTTTATGTTTACTGAAATACGGTAGAAAAAAGAAAGGCTTATGAGAAATGTGTTTGCCTATAATGCTCATAAAGGTAACCTTTAACTATAAAGTCTGTAACAGCTTAACAACTTAAACTGTCAATTTGTCCTCAGAAACTGTCACTTTCGGTTTTAAAAACCAGGAACTGACCGATCTTGTTTTAACTAATTTCACCCCATAAATATTCTGTGAGTCTTTGTTAAGCACAGATAATATTTGATTTGTATGACTCTCTCTGTGTAGCAACTGCACTTACTAGGTTTTTGACTTTGAGTGAATGACATCACATATTCGTGCCTCAGTTTCCCTATCTGTAAAATGGGGATAGTAATAGTATCTATCCTATATACCTTTTATAAGCACCAACCAATTAAGCAAATACATATAAACTGCTTTGAACTCTTATGGTTCATATAGCAAATTGACCCTTACCACCATTACAGGAAACATTTAAATTGCCTTTAATAGAGTGGATCTAAACACTGTATTGAGATGAATCTTTATTTCTTCCTCATCCACGAGGATACAACAAAACATATCAATTTCAGTTTTACAGAAACATTACTGTTTTCTCAAATTACATATGAAATTACATAGCCAGCGTGATACTGAAAAAAATTCCAAAGACTTTTGTCCTTAGTTTGACTCTCTGTGATGTGAAGTTAAACGGAGGCTATTTATCAAAGGCAGAAATTTTAGCATAAGCATAGATTCCTTTATTTTATGTTTTTTTGTGAGGAAGATTGACCCTGAGCTAACATCTGTTGCCAATCTTCCTCTTTTTGCTTGAGGAAGATTGTCGCTGAGCTAACATCTGTGCCAATCTTCCTGTATTTTACGTGGGATGCTGCCACAGCATGGCTTGACCAGCATTGCTAGGTCCATGCCTGAGATCTGAAGCTATAAACCCTGGGCTGCCGAAGTAGAGCACGCAAACTTAACCACTATGCCACCGGGCCAGCCCCAAGTCCTTTAAATAGATTAGGTAATTTAGGTAGTTTTCCTAGATAGGATCTACTTATTTTCATTCTAATAAAACTAATTGAGGTACTTGACTGTCACTGGAAAACGTCAATTATAATCTGTTTGAAATAACTGAGTCTTGTGGGCACCAAAAAGCTAAATAATGTATCCAATAACACTGAAAAATTTCTCTTAGTAAATAAAGAATGACACTAATGAGCTGTTCACTATCAAGGTCTATTGACAAGTTTACAGGATTCTTAGATGAATAAAATATGTTTTCATATATACTTTTTTCTCATATGCTTTTATATTATGTGAAAGTTAGCATGATTGGCTAAATTCAAAATATTCCTGTAATTTATTCCATATTCTTGGAAGAAATATAACTCAGTAAGATATTCACTCTAATCAGGGAAAAAAAAGCGCTCCCTAATTTAGATATAGACTTACCATCACTTGCCTTTTCCTATACTTTCTATGCTTTATATATTGACTAATTATCTAAAATGGAAATGGCAACCTTCTTGGCACCTCAAAAACTGACGGCAGGTTCCAGTACAATAGCAATAACTTATAAAATTTTGTGATTTCTATATGGTTTCATATTTAACATCCCATTTGGTCTTCACAACAATTCTACAAAGGGGCATGGCATTCTCACCACGGCTTCAATAAATAGCTCTACAGATTGTACATGATACAACTCCAGGAGGTATTTTTTTTTTATTGAGGTTATGATAGTTTACAACATTGTGAAATTCCAGTTGTACATTATTATTTGTCAGTCATCTTAGAGGTGTGCCCCTTCACCTTTTGTGCCCATCTCCCCCCTTCCCCTGGTAACCACTGATCTGTTCTCTTTGTCCGTGTGTTTGTTTATCTTCCACATATGAGTGGAATCATACAGAGTTTGTGTTTCTCTAGCTGGCTTATTTCACTTAACATAATACCCTCAACGTCCATCCATGTTGTTGTGAATGGGAAGATTTTGTCATTTTTTATGGCTGAGTAGTATTCCACTGTGTGTGTGTGTGTGTGTGTGCGTGTGTGTGTGTGTGTGCATTTTTATATATATGCCATATCTTCTTTATCCAGTCATCAGTCAATGGGCACTTAGGTTGCTTCCATGCCTTGGCTATTGTGAATAATGCTGCAATGAACGTAGGGGTGCATAAGTCTCTTGGAATTGCTGATTTCAAGTTCTTTGGATAGCTACCCAATAGTGGGATGGCTGGGTCACATGGTATTTCTTTTTTCATTTTTTGAGAAATTCCAGGAGGTACTATTTAAATTGTAGTCATTGTAGACTTTTACATTTCTTATTCCCATTTCCCAGCAGGTGGCAGTGTGATATCTTGAGGAAGAGGACCTATCTTATTTTTCTAATTCCAACAAAGGCATCCTGGAGACTAGTGATGGGGGTAATTTAGTACCTTTCCTTTTATAAGTGCGCCTCCAAGAAGTGAAGCAACTCATCCAGCATTCCTGATACTCAAGGAAGAAATGTATATTTTCATTTTCTTTTCAGAACTAGGTTAAGTAAATACCCATAGATGGGAAAACATAATGTACATGCACAGATGGAGCCTTGTACGATAAGAAAAAGCCAATAGGCTTTGGCCCAGGTATATTGTTTTCAAAGGGTTTCTTTAATCCTAAGACAGATCTTAAAGGCTGCATATTCCCTGGTATAGGGTGTTACGTCACGGCCTGTGCCCCTCCACATCTTCACAAACTGTCCACATTAACCGAGGGCAGATGCTGGATTTGAAGGCACACAGCTCTCTCACAGATGCAGGGCTTTGGACCATGGCCAAAAGAAATCCTAAGAGACAAGGGCACTATAAAAACAGAAACTGTCACATCCAAAGTATGCTGATGTTCTAACCTGAATAGTACAGCAATTGCTATGCCTATGACAGCTACAATTTTGAAATCCAGAGAGGCTCTAAATAGAAGTTTTATCATATTCGGACAGTCCTAAACTCCCTGAGCAGCAAAATTGCACCTGACTGATGTGAGTGAGGCCTTTTATGGTCTCATTTTTTCCTCTTAGTGGGAACGCTCGCATGTTTTACTACAGAAATGTAACTATTAGTTGGTCTTTCAGTTCTGTACCTGACGCCATTGGGGATATCACAATGTATATGGTATATGCTGCATATTACCTTTCTACATCTGAATATTTAATTTCAAAACACCTCTGGCCCCATGCATTCCAGATAGCCATACTTAAAGTGCGTTTTCTTGCCTCCTCCTCAGAAGGTCCAGAACAGTGTACTGACACACAGTATGTGCTGCAAGGTACGTAAGTACTGTTGCTTATAGAATTGCCATATTATTTTCAAGCCTCATTAACATCAAAGGCAACTGCAATAATTTCTAGGCAATGTATCCTCTAATGTTTTTTCTTTTTAAAGATTTTATTTTATTTTTTTTCCTTTTTCTCCCCAAAGCTCCCCAGTACATAGTTGTATATTCTTCGTTGTGGGTCCTTCTAGTTGTGGTACGTGGGACGCTGCCTCAGGATTTGAACCAACGAAACACTGGGCTGCCTGCAGCGGAGTGCACAAACTTAACCACTCAGCCACGGGGCCAGCCCCTCCTCTAATGTTTTTATAGTTTGTTTATTTATCTAAATTCTGCCCAAGGGGATGCATAACCAAGGTGTGGGGGATTGGAATTGGCCACCCCAAGATATGTCTCTCTGGCATGAGGATTATTTTGGGCTGGTTACTTTTAAAAACTGCAGACATGAGAGAAACTCTTAAAAGTACTAGTTACCCTTTGTAAGAGACATTTACATTTGTCAGGGAAATCTCCATCTGTAAAGGTGTCTCCCTCTCTGTACCAGGAAGAAGGGGGGATGACATTATCTCTAGAAACTCTTATCAATGGGGAAGGCAAGGACTTAAATCTGCATAATAACCTTACTCTTGTTTATTGTACTTTTCTGGTAGTCTCCCATAACTGACTCCTCCCACCCCCAACATCCTCCTTTGTAGCTGAAGATGGTATTTCAGATGAGAACCTCTGCCATTTTGGTGAGTTGCTCAGTTTTCCTGAGTCTCTCCCATGTATCCATGTTATAAAGCTTTGTTTGATTTTCTCCTGTTGTTCTGTCTCATGTGAATTTAATTCGTATCTCGGCCAGAAGGACCTAGAGTGGGTAGAGGAAATGTCTTCCTCACCTACAAAGGAGAAAGATTATAAGGAAATTCTGCATGAGAAGACATACTCTGCTATACTTGTACTCAACAGTTTGAACAAAATATATTCTTAGAAAAAGTGGATATGTTTTTAAAAAATGCTGATTATGAGAAGATAGACAGTAACTTTGCCTAAAACAAAATTAGAAGTTAGTGTTCTTGGTGTGAGGCTGGAAGCTGCAAAGCCCTTCCTGTGTTGAGCCTGGTTTTCACAACTAAATCTGGAGCAAACCTTAGGATCTAAGGCCCTAGTACCCCTTTTACAAATTGTCTACATCTTTACAAATTGTCTACATTAATTAAGCACTGATGAAAGATTTGAAGGTACACAGCTTTCTGGCCTATTGAAGGAGGGTTTATCCAGCCAAATTTTTCTCACTCTTTTTCCTAAATGAACATCCCTTTTCAGACCTTCTCACACCCTGAGACTTAACTGTTACCCTTCTGTATTCCTACCAGTGACCACATTACTTCCTTCTGAGATGACTATGCTTGAGTTAATCGTCCAACAGCAACAGTTAATAATATTAACAAAACCTAAATAAATTGAGTGCTTAGTCAATCAAAGACACTATAGAGTTGAAATAGTGATAATAGTTCACAATTATTGGGCATTTACTGTGCGTCCGGCCCTGTTCTAAGCACACTACATACATTAACTCATAAACCTTCATGGCACTCTAGGAAGGTATTATGCATCCCCATTTTATGGGACAGTAAAGTGCTGTCCCTCTAAGAATGATTGTTGACTAGTGGTTGACCCTTGGAGCATTTGAAATGCATGGGGGCATTTTTAGTCATCGCATCTACTGAGGAGATGTAACCAGCATTTAATGGGTTGGGACTAGAGATGCTAAACCTCTTGTAGCTCACCAGACAGTCTCAGACAAAGAGGAATTGTCCCACCTCAAATGCAAAGGACACTCCCATTGAGAACCACTCTCTTGCTGAGACCTTGTTCTCCACCATTCTTTTTATTAAACTACTCATCTCTTTTGGACTTTTGTATTAGCTAGCTCAGATTACATTTAGGATTAAAGCTGAGAACAGCTCTGAGTGTTCAACCACTAGGTGACCTGGTTGAAAACTGTTGAACTATTTTATGCTTAGCAGCTCTTCTTCCTAACATCTTCTACACTGCCACCAAAATAAAAACAAACAGAAAGCTTCAACCCACTAATTTTTTAACCTAAAGCCACCAATGTAACAGTTTAAGAAAAATTTTATATTAATTCTATTTAATTTGGGGGCAAAAATTCAGATAAATATATCTGTCATGTAAAATTTTTTCACAAGGAAATATGTTTTCTACCGACCTAGTTGTCTTAGTGTAAACTGAGCAAAAAAGACATAGAAAACTATTACCTACACAGAACTGCACTTTGCAATCAGGTAAAAGTCTATATGAAATTCATTTTCTTCCAGTGGTCATGCCTTCTTATCTTGATTCAAATTAAACATTGTGAAAACGAATTCTCATGAATTCTCTTTTAGTAGCCAAAAGCATCAGGCAGGTGAAGTGCAGGATACATTAACTCTTTTACTTTTTTTGGTCGGAAAGATTGGCCCTGAGCTAACATCTGTGCCAACCTTCCTCTATTTTGTTTGTGGGATGCCACCACAGCACGGCTTGATGAGCGGTGTGTAGGTCCATGCCCAGGATCTGAACCTATGAACCCTGGGCCAGCGAAACATGAAAACTTAACCACTACGCCACTGGGGCAGCCCCTAACTCTTGATGTAGTATTAAAAATAAACCTAATCATAAATTAACTTCACTGGTTCTCTAGTCTCTTGTTGATTTCTGCTAATTTCATTGTTCTGTCATCATTTCTGTAGAGGCAGAAATAGATAAGCCCTGTTTGCTATAAAAATAAATGACTGCCAGAGTCTTACAGCCTCTAATTATCAGCTATGCACAAAGAACCTTGGAGGGATAACAGACTGAAGAATAAGCCTCAAACTTAATTAACCCGAGAAGCTTGTTGAACCAGATTCCTGGCTCAGTAGATCTGTGTGGAGCCTAACAATGCGTAGGACTAAGGAGCCCCTGAGGTGATGGTGATGGGCTCCGACAACATTTCCATTAGCACTGGATTAAGGTATGGCAGGGAGGCAAGACTAAACTGGAAAGTCATTTTACAGTGAGGTAAGCTTAAAGGCCAGGACTCTTCACAAAACTTTTGACGTGAGGATGCTAAAAATTTACGGCCTAGCTCATGTTGGAAAAAGAACTCCTTGGTTTCAGATTTAGACCTGTTTTGTGTTTTAAGCACTGATATCCAGTAGTTTGTCTATAGAAACGCCGTCATATTTTTTAAAGCTTAAAGTATTGCCGTGAAGTGTATCCATTAATCCTGAAGCTATATGCAGATGCTTGTGATGGAAAACTTCATATTTTGTCATTTCACTTGTACATAAAGCTTTGAATTCTTTTGTTAGAAATGCATCAAGATGCTGGCTTGTCTCCCTTCACACCTGATTACAATCTAATTTGTGACTGTAAGATAAATTTCTTAAAGCAATGCAAATGAGAGATTTCTCTTCAACACCTCTTCTGTTGTGTCTTTCTAAAATATTGCACTTTCAAAGTTGCTAGCTGAAGAAGTAATATTTAAAAAAATAATCTGGAACTAAAATGTGAGAATGAGAAATCGTACAACAGGCTACACACAATCTACAAAAAATTCACTCTCACGGCCTTAAACAGAGTTCTTACCTGCATAAGCTGCTGCTTCAATTTCTGTATTTCTGAAATGTTCAGCTCACTGAATAAGTCAGAAACAGGGTGTAGAGACTCTCCTTTCCTTAACGTGGGAGTCCGATAGTCTCCATTCAGTTTCACAAGGGGCCCATGGATGTGCCCGTTCATTTTGTCATCATTGTTTGGTTCACTCCCATCCTCGGCGAACTTGAGTCCGTCTACCGAGATGCTGATATGGTTGTCATTGAGGGTGATGTACTGGGACAGCTCCTTCCGCAGGTTGTTCTTCTGTTCCCTTTCATTTTTCAAGGTCTCCAGGGCTTCTTCCAGTTGATGCTCAGCAATCTCTTTTAACCGGATGGCATCTTCCAGCTGGCTATTCAGCAGCACTGTCTCCTCCTCAAATCGTTTAATCTCATGCTTTAAGCCTTCATATTCAACCTGAATTAGGTAGGATAAAGAAGATTCATAAAACTAAAATTTGGGTCTTACAAAACTGCCATTAAACACTCTAGTGGACCTAATCATTTAAAAAAATTAGAACATTAGTCTACAAAATAAACCATAAAAAGCACACAGTATACCCTTAATGTAACATAGGACAGTTTCTTAGAAATTATATATATAATATATAATTATACAATTATATGTTATAATATAAATATTACATGTAAAATTATATAACATTCAACTCTTAGCAGAAATTGGAAAAGGTACCACTGTCTTAGGATATCTTTTATGGGGCCCAATGGTCAAAAGGGAGCACTGTTTGCCTAATAAATCAGGCATATATATATATATATATATGCAAACTCAACCACTCAGCCACGGGGCTGGCCCCAGGAATATTTTTTTGTAATAGTTTCTCAGAATATTCACAATCCGGGAAAAGATTTTATCATCCCTGTTACCTTGTTTTATTTAATGATTAATAATGAGAAAATTTTTATACCCAGAGATAAATTAGTTAAAAGATGACAATAAGAACATAATCTCAAAATGTGTTTGAGAGTAAGATGAGGAAGCAAAGAAAAAGTTTATATGCTTAAGGATAGAATCAGGAATAAGAGTACCTATTATCCAATAACAAAAAATACATATATATTGTTATTAATATAATATTCTTTTAAATTATAATCAAGTTAAGAGCCTGCTCAAACACCCTCTTGGTCATGAAATTCCACAGGGAAAGAGATCTCTACTCTAAACCGACACAAAAAGAGAATATAATAAAAAAAATAAACCCGATAAAAAGTAATATAATAATGTCACCATGGTATTAGATACTAATACAAACTACGTGTTTAGTTTTAAATTTTTTTAGTATTTATATTAATCGAAACTTGTATTTTAAGAAAAATTTTAAAAATTAAAGAATAGGGATCACAGACATTATCATTTTCATATATTCATATATTTCTACCCCCTTCCTTCTTCACATAATCTCAGTGCAATGGGTTATCTTGCAAAGGTTAGGAAAACAGTTTTTGACAGAGGTTTAGTTAGGATGTAGGTTTGGCTGACGGAACAGAGACCTAAATAAGAGTGACTCAGTCGAGACAGAAGTTTGTTTCTCTGTCAGGTAACAATATGGAGGTAGACAGTCAAGGGCCAGTAGGGAATGTTTGCTCCATAAGGTCATCCAGGAACCAGGCTCCTGTTATCTTATTACACTGCCTCCTACTCTGGTCGACATGATCCAGGGCAGCTTGCCATCTTGATCATGTTTAAAGCAGTGGGACAAAGTAAGGGGCACATCCTCTCCTTTTAAGGACATGCCTCAAAAGCGGCCCCTATCTCTTCTCCTCATTGCCACTGGCCAGTACTAGTCATATGACACTCACCTACAAGTGAGGTGAAGAATCTAACCTTTACTCTGGGTAGCTTTGTTTCCAGTTAAAAATTGGGTAACACAGTGGGAGGAGGGAAAAATGGATATCTGATGGACAACCAGCAGTCAACGCTACACAAGATCACTAGAATTTCACATGTCCAAGACAGAGTCAGTCAAAAGAGTCAAATCACGGAAATTGCTTGGGTTAACAGAGTCTATGTCCTTGTGTCATAGTTTCCTCAAGGCCTGCATATATACTGTAAAGTCATCTTGCTCCTGACCTTCTCCTTTTCTTTCCCTGGACAACTCAGGACACCCACTTGCCAGCCTTTCCTAGTATTTCAACCAATCCTCTGACCGCCCCCAGATTATGAGATAGCTTACATTTGCAGACATTTAGTTAGTTTGCATTGCAGACCTTTTATTCTGTAATCCCTGTTAAACGGATAGATTAGACCAGGGATTATCAAAGATTACTGTGCTTCTGGACCAAATCCAACCCGTGACCCATTTTTGTAAATAAAGTTTTATTGGAACAGTCACACTATGTTGTTTACGTATTGTCTATGGCTGCTTTTCTTTTTTTTTTTTTTAAGATTTTATTTTTCCTTTTTCTCCCCAAAGCCCCCCAGTACATAGTTGTGTATTTTTAGTTGTGGGTCCTTCTAGTTGTGGCATGTGGGATGCTGCCTCAGCATGGCCTGATGAGAGGTGCCATGTCTGTGCCCAGGATTCGAACTGGCGAAACCCTGGGCCACCGAAGCAGAGCCTGTGAACTTCACCACTTGGCCGCAGGGCCAGCCCTTATGGCTGCTTTTCACACTACAACAGCAGAGTGGAGTAATTGGATGAGACACTGTTAGACATATGTTAGGCCTGCAAAACCTAACATATTTATTATCTGGCCCTTTATAGAAAAAGTTTGCTGACTCCTGGGTTAGACTCAAAGACATTAATTTAGTTTGCATTATAGATTTTTAAATTCTGTAATTCCTATTTAATTGATGGTAGACTTCCTGTAAGACCTGATCTCTCATGCCAATGTGGTTCAAGCTCCCAATATTCACCCAGCTGTTTTGTGTTTCTTTGTCCAGGCAAAGGCTGTCATCTGGAAAACTCATTCATCCTTTAAGACCCAAGTCAAGAATCCAATCCTAACTCCAAAATCTTTGTTGATCCACTCAGGCCAACAGATCCCTCCTTTCTGGTGCCATCACTGAAAGGCTGCATCATATAATTAGAGGTCCAGCAAAGTGAAGGCACCAAGACACAGAATGATAAGGCACTTAGAAATTAGTGTTTGATATTTTAAAGATAACATCAAAGTAGTCACCAGGAGAAAAATCAGTATTTTGTTGGAATTCCTTACAGTAACTTCAAAGTTTAGTAAATCTTTTTATTTTTATCTACATGAAGGTTGGGGATAGGTACCATAATCTTTTCAGAGTTTAGGAACTCTAAAGACCTTAATCTGGCCCAGTATTGCCAAACCTAACACACAACTTTCATATATAATCACATGGATGGCTATGAGTTTATTACCTGCCTTCCCTACTGGGACTATAAGCTCTTTGAGCCAGTGACCCCGTCTTTTTGTCCTTAAAAAGGTACATGGCCTCATAGAATGATATCCTTGAAATACTGTTTAAATGAAATCAAACTAAATTGACTGTGTTCCCCAGGTCTCTTATGATATTATCACCTAATATAGAAATATATCCCTGAAGGAAATGTTCTTTATAACAGAAATATGATTGAATTAATTTTAACAAGGGTTTTCAATGCTTCGATAACATTGAGTGCTTTAGTTCAACACGTGAGATAGTAGGGACATGGAATTTATTATTTCTCCCCTCCTCCTGCCATCACATCTCTAAAAATTGAAACTAACATAATTTCCTGCCCTATGTTAAGTAATACGGGGACCAGGCAAATTTTCCTGCCCCTGTGTTAACCGATACTAGGATAAGGCATAAAAAACTTAGCTGTTTATGGGAAATACTTGCTCCCGGAAGATGAGACCCAACTAAAAGAGCTGCTTCAAGATTCAAATCAAGACCCTCGCTTTGTTATACTTCCCAACTCAAAGCTATTACATCATAAACTCAGTCTATCCCCATCAGTTTCCCATCATACAAAACCCAGTCCTGATCCTAAATCCTATGACCACTCTTCCCCTAAATCTCCCATTACCAAGGCTCTGTTGAGGGTCTCTTACTGCGATGGGTCTAACAAACAGCCTTACTCCACCAGTGGATTTTCCAGTGATCTCTTGGGGAATCGACAGTCCACTTGACCCCTCTTTATGGCTGTTGCTTCTTCCTACACTTCTTTCAGACATTTGGGTTTTCAAAAGTATACAGATATAAAATGTACTTATAAGGTTGGACTTGATTTTATTTTGGACACAGAACCAAATCAGCACACAGAAGGATGTGGCAAAAGTTTTCAGAGTCAACTCTTCGATGTTCCCATATACGTCATATTTAGGATCATCAATAAAAATTATTTTGGTGAACAATAAACATCTTAAATTTTAGTTTCCTCTCTAAGTTGAAGAGTGGATGTAAGAGAAAGAAAAAGCAGTTTATTTATTCTTTCAACAAATATTTATTTAATGCCTTCTATTGGCCAGGCTCTGTTCTAGGTGCTATATCGCAGTGGAGGGAAATGGAAAATAAACAGACGAATATATAGAAACTATTGAGGGAGTAAGAAGTGCTATTTAAACAACATTTATTTAGAAAATAATCAATAAATACTCAAAAGAAAAATGGAACTTCAGCAGGAAAGAATCCTCCAGTTCTCTGAACTAGGCATTTTACAATGCTAGTAGTTTTGCTGTTTATAGAAACATCAAATTAACCTGCAGGAATAGAATTTATATAGAGAGCTTCCGCACAAAGCAACATTCAGACCATTTTTGAGACTGAAAGCCAGCCATCATCATCTCTTTGAAAAAACCTGTGGTATTTTTACATAAAATATTATACTTAAAACTTCATGAATTAGAAAGAGAGTTTATGATAGATGCTAACTCCTATAAATAAAGGCCAACAGTAGGAAAAAAAAATCCAGCATTTCCTTAATTGGGAGAGACTGGTGGCACTACAGCGCACCCATCTGTTAGAGAATAAGCCAGAATGGCCCTTTGTATGGAAAATGATTTCAAATTAATTAATTAGACCCTTAATTGGGAAAATTACCATATTGCATCTAGAGAATAAAATTAAAGGGATGTATACATTTTCCTGTTTGTTTGGGATTTTTTTTGAACTTCTGAGTTAAGCATTTGATTCCCACATTTCAGGTATCGGTGGAAGAGCGTGGGTGAACCGTAAACAGTAATCAGCCAGATAGCCCAAATTCCCACAGAAACGGCGTCTGGGTTAATGAACACTCACAGGATCCCTTGGTAGTCTTTCAAGAAAACTCAAGACTGGCCTACATTAACCTCCTGGGTAAATCAGTCTACCACTAGGGATAGGCAGTGATGGCAGATTCCACCGAGAGGATCGGGCACACTCCTGCTGGTGCAGAGAGCAGAGAGGACATGTAGGAATCAGGGACCACTTTAAACATTTGCACTTCAAGTAAATTTGCTTCAATTTCACCTCTACATTCTTCATCAGCAACCAAAAAAACAAACAAAAAAGACTCCTTATTTTAAGAAGTTTCTGAGAAGTATATTTAAAAAAAAAAAATTCTTCTAAGTCTCATTTTCTCCACTGTGAGTTCGCTGACCCCAGCCAAATCAAGACTGGAATGCCCAGGGTACGGCCAGCTTCAGCACACACTTGGTGATTCAGTGATAGAAGGGGAAGGAATGAGAAAAACACATGGGATATCCTAGTAACCCTTTCTTTTTTGAAAGATTTTATTTTTCCTTTTTCTTCCCAAAGCCCCCTGGTACACAGTTGTATATTTTTAGTTGTAGGTCCTTCTAGTTGTGGCATGCTGCCTCAGCATGGCCTGATGAGTGGTATTATGTCCGCACCCAGGATCTGAACCGGTGAAACCCTGGGCTGCCAAAGTGGAGCGCATGAACTTAACCACTTGGCCACGGGGCCGGCCCCTAGTAACCCTTTTTTAATGATGATCTGAAACCACCCCCTGTACTCCTTAACAGACATCTTGTTCCCCCAATACTCTAAAGCTGGGTGGAAGTGGCAATGATCAGAAATCAGATTTCAATTGTGTCAACACATGGATATTTTTTTTCCTGGATTTTTCCTTTCCCCTTTTAACCTTTATGTCTATCAAAATCAATTAATAGTTTTGGATAGATACCAGCTTAGGAAGGGAGGAGAAGTAGAAGCGTACATCTGGGCTGGCCTCTAAGTTGGCTGAGGGCAAGACTCCTACCCTATAGACTCTTGTATCTCCCCAGCCTAGCATGGTGCCCAATGCAGTTTGTTGACCTGACCTGAGAGGTTGTGACAGCGTTTAGATCAGAACAGAGGTTGTGGCTGAGGAAGCACCTTGAAAAGACCTTGAACATCCAAGTCACCTTTGCTTAACTACTCGATAGACTCGTATTCATAAACAAATTCTTCTAAAATTACAGATTCAAGAATGCTTTTACGAATAACTATCACAAACCACAATGCAAACTGACCAGGAGAATTAAGCAATGACTACCAAAATAAATTATTTAAATGCACACATGACAGCTTTTCAGTCAGGTTAAAGCTGAAAAAAGAAATCAGGCGTTTTCTTTTCCTTATAATTTTGTTCCTATCGATTTACAATTCAGAATCTCTTTCCCTGTGTGAAAGAGATTTACAGAGAAAGAAAGCAATTGACAGAGAGAGAGAGAGAAAGAAGTGATTACAACGAGATCTTAAGCTCGTTTTACAAACTTACAGTCCAGGTTTTCAATGAGAAGTCGTTAGGTCAAACTGATTACAACACATTTGACTTAGTCCGGAAATAAATGAACATAGAGTTCATAAAGTACAAACTAAAATTCTTCTTATCCAATGCAGCTGCATTTTAAATTATCCTCCTTCTAGGTTGGCCTGCTAAATTTTAGCTGAAATAGGAAGGCTGGGAAATTTTAGCACATAAATATCGTAGGGAGATTAAGGCCAATTTCAACAGATTTTGTCCTGAGAAATAAAGAGCAGATTTAACCTTAGTGGTCAGAAGATGTGGATCCATCTGAAGCGTGACCAAAAAACTTCCCAAGTCTTACCTGGTTCTGCTTTAACGTGGACACGAGTTTCTGCAGCGTGATATTTTCTTCCTCCAGCTCCGTGTAGTCCTGCAGGAGGCGGGCCTCTCGGAATTTATATTCCCGGATTTCATCCTTCATCCGTATTCTCTGTAGCTCCACCATCTCATTGTTCTGAAACAACAGGACAAACAGTCAGTACAAAACTTTCTCATTCTAGATTTTATGAAGCGTAGATACAGTCTTGGTACTTAAAAATAGTAACAAAAACACCTCATGCGGTATTGGTCAGTCCCACCTGTTTTTGAATGGCAATTTAGTGATATCTGTCAAAATCTTAAAAACACATACACGTGATCTAGCAGTTCTCCATCTAAAAATCAGGCTTCAGTATATTTTCATAGAGGTAAATAAAAAAGAAAATTAAATCCATGTATATGTACACAAAGAATTGGAAACAGTCTAAATGTTTGCTACGAGGGGAACAATGAAATAAATTATCATGCATCCACTGAAGGGAGCATTATAAAATTTTTTTAAAAAATGAGGGGCCAGCCCTGTGGCCGAGTGGTTAAGTTCACACGCTCCGTTTTGGCAGCCCAGAGTTTCACCAGTTCGGATCCTGGGCGTGGACCTACACACCACTCACCAAGCCGTGCTGCGGCGGCATCGCACATAGCAGAAATAGAAGGACTTACAGCTAGAATATACAATATACCAGGGGGCTTTGGGGAGAAGAAGAAGAAAAATAAATAAATAAAATAATGTTGCTCATTTAAAAAAAAATGAGGAGCTTTATGTACTAAAATGGAAAGATAATCAAAATACATTATGAAATATAAAAGAAAATTATAGATTAGTATGCATACAATATCAACTCCCCATACTCTGGGGGGTTCCTCTACAAGTTTCAAAACCTTCCCAAAAACCCACGTGGTCTGACCCTGCCTCCGTCCAGCACTCTGCCCTCAGTCACTTGGCTCCAGACAGAGCAGCTTTCCTCCTGTCCCCCCACCATGGTGGCCTTGCTAGCTTGCTCCTGCCTGAGCCTTCTGCACCCCCGTTCCCAAACCCCCTGCCTCCAGATCAGGGGTTCTTAACTTCATTTGTGCCATGGCCCTCTTCAATAACATGGTGAAGCTGATGGACGTCTTAGAAAAATATTTTAAAGGGCAGTGAAAGGGTTCAGAGCATGCCACGCCAAAATGTGTCACTTTGGCATATTGACTATTTTGAGCTGAAGACACTGAGAAACAGCATGTGCAGGAAGGGCTCTGTGACTCCCCGCTTTCTCCCTAAAAGCAGGACACAACATTTCCCATGAGAAAGGTGCCCTCCTTGCACCAGGAAGAGAAGAACATTCTTATCACCAGACTGAGAGTTGACGCCAAAACGGACTTGTATAAACAGATCTACTGAAATAACCCTGATCTTCCATTAATTTCCCCATATATTTCCTAGGCACTGTCCCACAATTTACTGTCCCACAATCTACTGCCCCAGCCCAATTTATCACATCTTGTCACATCCCCACAGTTTATTGTTCTTTGTATAAAAAGGTATTTAAGCTTTTGGGCCTAAAGTCTTCTTTGGGTCCTCATTTTCCTTCCGAAGACTCCTGTGGCCACATAAAAAAAACTAAATAAATTTGTATGCTTTTTTCGTGTTAATCTCTCTTATGTCAGTTTAATTCTTCGGCCAGTCACAGACCCTATGAGGGTGGAAGGAAATTTTCCTCCCTTACAGCATAAAAGACAGGATTACAAAGGAGACTGATTATAATATTTTAAAAGATTATGACATGGTAATCAGGTAGGTAATTATAGTAATGGCCCTCAATTAGTCACACTTCCCTCTGGTCACTCTCTGTGGAGTCTCCTCTCAAACCCAGCTCTGAACTGGCCTCTGACTTGCTTTGACACGCAGACTGCAGTGGAAGTGATGTGGGACTTCTGAGAGTCGGACTCAGGAGGCCCTGCAGCTCTCATCCTTTCTCTCTTGGGACACTGCCACCATATGAAGAAGCTCGGGCTAGCCTGCTGGAGCCACACAGCCCAGGCCATAGTCAGCACCAGCTGCCAGGCATGGGAGTGAGACTATTTGGCTCAGCTGAGCTGCCAGATGATGGCAGCCACATGAGCAAACCCAGGGAAGTCCATACGAACTGCCCAGCTGAGTACAACCCAAATACGGATCCACAGAATCATGGGGTATTGTTTTAAGCCCTTAAATTTCAGGGTGATTACACAGTAATACATAACCGATACAGTAATATATGTGCTTCTTTATTAACACAATGTATAATCGGATCCAGTGGCAGACCTAAGAAATATCATCATTTCAAAGCAATGATGATATTTCAAAATACCTGCAAGAACTGAGATGTGATATGAAAATATTAGTCACAAAGTAACAGCTGCTGCTAATACTACTGAGGTTTGTTGCCTACCTTCAGATGAAAGAAAATGCTAACTTTCAGTGTGAGTTTAGTGCAAATAGAGATGTTACTATTTTTCCCATCCGACTTTCCCATCAAGTCTCCTGAATTCTATCCACAGACTCCCAGCACCCAGGTTAAGAAGCTCTTCTGCTTCTACTTGTCATTTAGGTCTCAGTTCAAATGTCATCTTCTTAGAGTGGCCTTCCTAGAACAGCTAATATAAGACAGCTCCCCTCGCCCTGAACCTCCTATCACTCTATGTGATTTACTTTATAGATCAGTATTTAGCACAGAGTAGGTACTCAAAAAATAATCGTTGAAAGAACAGGACTCACTACTTGAAATTAGTTATTTACTTACCTTTTACATTTTTTACATTTATTAAATTTCCTTTTTCATTTGAATATAACGAACCTTTGCTGTATTGTTTGTCGATGTGTCCCTAATACCTGGCAAATTTTAGGCCCTTATAACCATGGAATCAATAACAAAATAGGAATACATGTGGTTAAACACAAAATTAAAAAAAGAATATTATTGCATGGATGATGGCCTTCTCTTTTGTGTTGTTTTAAAGTGTGGAACAAAGGGAGAATAACACACTTTGAAATAAAACATATCTAAATCTGTGAAATAATTGGATTTGTTATAATTCTTTTTCACTACACAGTCCAGTGACTTGTAAGCAGAAACATTACTTTATTCCCTGCTCCTGGACAATACTTTGAGCATATGTGCTCAATAAGTGTAGAATGAAAAATAGCAGAGTTTGGCTATATAGCCAAATTACGATATTAATTAAATTCTTTTATTCTGCAGAAACATGAAACCTTAATATAATACTTTTCTATTTCTTGAATGATCTACCATTAAGTGAGTGATGTATATTTATTTAGTTTTTCTTATTTATATGTATAAAGATTTGAGGAAGCCTGATAAATTACATGACAGTCATTTACATAAAATTATTTTAAAAAGATGCAGAAGATTCTGCAAAATGTGAAAACATACATTGTAAAAAACGTAAGGACCAGAAGCCTAGCTTGTATACACTGAGAATTAACCATAAAATCTTATACGGTAAGATAGTAAATGTCAAGCAAATTTAAGACCACGGCAAAGCTAACGAGGACCACTAACAAATAACTCATAAAATAGCTAATGAAAACTCCCCTTGCTAACTAAGGAAAAGGAAGAGCTTGGCTGGGAGATGGTTAAGTTGAAAGACTTGCTAGCAATAAAACAGACATAAGGCCCAGAGGAAGAAAACTGGTCTTATTTGTTTTGCTAGAAGCCCTTGTTTTTTGAACTGCCAGAGATGAAACTCCGTGGGCAATGTTCGTTGCCTTCATAATAAATTTAAAAGATTGTTACTGTTGTTGTTTTGCACCACTCATCATACATTTATTTCCAACAGTCTTTTTCTTCCTGGGATAAGATGGTGCTGAGCTCTACTAAAAACTTCCATAAGACTAATGAGAGTGAGAAAAATAAAGCATCAGAGACAGGGGAGAAAATGGCGCAACCAGGAAACGTGTTAGGTTTTCACCTTGAGAGACCAGAGCCCTGGCTTCCCCTCAGGGGAGAAGGGAGTAACCTGAAATGAGTGGGGCAGACCATCCTCATTATTTGCATTGCACCTGAGTATATAGCAGCATTCTTAACATTTTATTTTAATTAACATTAAAAGGATTTCTTTATGGAGAAATAATAAATTCCCTCTACTATTGGCAAAAAGAAAATATAAACACTTGTTACCACAAAAGACTAATGTATAAAAAATAGTATTGCTTTCCAGTTATTTAGCTCTTAGTCTTTTATAAATTAATTGTATTCATTTCATATGAGATCTTTTTTTTTTAAGATTTTTTTTTTTTAATTTTTTCCTTTTTCTCCCCAAAGCCCCCCAGTACATAGTTGTATATTCTTCGTTGTGGGTCCTTCTAGTTGTGGCATGTGGGACGCTGCCTCAGCGTGGCCTGATGAGCAGTGCCATGTCTGCGCCCAGGATTCGAACCAATGAAACACTGGGCCGCCTGCAGCAGAGTGCGTGAACTTAACCACTCGGCCACGGGGCCAGCCCCTCATATGAGATCTTAATAAGAGGTTGTGTGAGGTGGATGACAGACCCTCCAGTTTACTCATCTGTAAAATGGGGATCTCAGTACTTAATATTATATGATAATGGTGAGGATTTTAGGATATAGCATGAGGAAATGAGCAGGGAGGCCAGACACACAGATAATTTCTATAACACAGTGGAACATGTGCTGTCACAGAGATTCACTCCCAAAGGCTGAGCAATCAATACTCCTGGGGGAGTCAGGGAAAGCTTTATAAAGGCAGTTACATTTGAGCATAAACTTGAAGGACAAGAAGAGTTAAATGGATAAAGAGGAGGACAGACCTTCCAGCCAGAGGTAAACTGTTGAACAACAGCAGAGTCATATTTGTATGGAGGGCAGTGATAAAATACCCAACAGTCAGACAGAGCGTTTCTTTAGGGCACCAGCAAAGTTGGAGCACTAACAGAGAGAAAGAGAGGTGAGAGAAATGCAGACAATCTAGAAAAGAGTTAATTATTTTCAGCTGATGTCTACATTTGGTGTTATTTCATAAAATAAAATGTTAAATTACAGTCTAGTGTCGTTAACCTAGGAGATAGTGGGAGGAATGACAATATTTTCAGAGCTGGAAAACTTTCAAGTTCTTAACTAGGCTGTGGCTTAGGAAACAGTGTCATTGGGTGTGGTCGCACCAAACTGAGACATTTTGCAGGAAATTCTATGTTAAACAAAGGAATCGGGGAACCATCAAAGCAGTCATGTGATCAGACCTACATTTTGGCAAGTGGCTCCGCTGAGAGCAGGAAGGGTGGACACAAGAAGAGTCACAGAGAACAAGCTAAGAGGCTGCTCCAACAGCCCACAGTGAGAGAAGAAGATGACGAACGTCGAGGAACATCTCACGTAGAATGAACAGGACTTGGTCATTGATTGACGTGATAATAAATGAAAAAAAAAAAAGAGTACAGTAAAAAACAATGGGCCTAGTAAGGGTAAAGGTACCTAAATAGAGTCGTAAGGAAAAAAGAAATTTTACAACAAAGTGAATGTGAGAGTTAATGATGTGTCCTGTAAGTAACAATAAGTAGTATTAATTTGGATAGTCAAAGCAGGAATTTCTGGATCTGTGAGTAGGGTAAAGGAAGACAGCTGCTCTGGTCCAAGTGGAGAAAGCTGGAGAGGGGAAAGGATGGGGCATGCGGTACAGCCTTTCTCACTTCTCTCCCAGGCAGTTGCCACTGCCACGGAGTTCTGGCAGTTCAAGACCTTAACATTTATTTTCCTTCATTTGGCCAAAAATTAACTCTTCTCCTATTGGAGAGAGGAGGGGACAATAGTTCTCCTTGCTTCTCCCCAGCTAGGAATTGTCTGCTCTGGAGCCCAGGATGCCTGACCTTCAGTGGTTAAGGAAAGATTAGGAGGTGCGGGGCAGAGAGGGAAAGGAGCCACCCACTTTAGCCCAAGGGAGCCCACTGACATTGTGGCCTTCACTGCCCCAGCTGTCTACACCTTAGGACAAGCACACACTTGGTTTGAGGACTCCCGGAGCACAAGGCTCTGAGTTTCTCTTTTGCAAGGAAAGAAGGATGGGACCTCTGGATGACAGATTCACGGGACAAGCCCTGACCTCTCGGTTCCTCAACCTCATCTCAGGTGATCTATTCTTCCATCCCTCGTCACCCACTCACTTTGTCACGTTGTCAATCAGATGCCCCTCCTATTCTTCCAAATCATCTCCAGGTTTCCCAACCCAGCCATTCTTCCACCTCATCAAGGCTTGCTATCTTTGACCCCCAATTTGTTCATTATCTATAACCTTGAGTCTTCACTTCCCTCCTTACCCAGTTTTGATTCCACTGTCATCACATGCTTACTCTCTTGCAAACACTTTTAACTCCCTTGCATCTCTCTCTCTTGATCATAAATCCCAACTCTCTGCCTCCTATAACCAAAGTGGAGCAGAACTGGAGAAAATACAAATCCATGATGAGCAGTTTCAGCTATAGCTCATGAAGAGGCAGTGTAGCGTAGCGGTGAAGAGCCCAGACTCTGAACCAAACTTCCCTGGGTTCAAATCTCTCCTTCAATACTTACTAACCCTGGCGAAGGTGACTTACTTCTACATCTCTGTTTCTTTTCCTGCAGGGGGAATAACCTCTGGGGTGTGCCATGTGGATCAGAATGGTGCCTTGTATTAGTGATCAATTAAAAAACCAAAAAAGTCCTTAATCTCTCAAATTCACACAGGCCTTAAACACTGCCTAGTGGCCATACTACATGTCCACAGCGTAGTAAGTTTCCTACTTCACTCTCTTCCTACTATCTGTTTCTTCTTCCTTCCCCGAGAATCTTGCCTCATATTTCCTTTGTGGGGGAAAAAGACAAGGAGGAATGGCTCCTATTCTCACTCTCATTTTCATTAATTTCTTCCAATCTACTATACACTGTTTAAAGATAGTAAATTCTGTTTTAAAACAAACAACGCTTAATCTTTATATCCATATTTCCAGTTCTATAGTCATAACCACCCTTTCTCAAGTCACATTCCTCCTCCATCCATTCCAATGAGCACTGAGCCTGCTCCTGTCAAAGTCCTCAGTGACTCCCATGTTGCCACTGGCTTTGCCTGTGTTTTTCCCTGCTCCATTTCTTCAACACTGTTTACCACTCCCTCCTTTTTGAAACACTTTCTCCTATTGGCTTTCCAGACATCTAAACTCTAACCTCACTGGCTGCTTCTTTGCAGTCCCTTCCAGCTCACACCCCTCCTTCTCTGCTCAACCTCTAAATGTTGAGTGTTCCAAATCTGTACCAAGCCCCTCCCTTTCTGTCTACTCACTCTCCAAAGGCAACCTCATCTAGGCCTCTGGCTTTAAAGATACCACCCACACACTGATGATTCTCAAATTCCTACCAGGGGTAACAGAACCCTATGTGACTTCCCTCTTGCCTCCCTCCTCATGGATCTTTCTCCCACTCACCTGTGACGCTTCCCTCCCTGACCTTTTGGTTCTTTAACCAACTCAAGCTGGATCGTGCTTTATCGAGTTTTTGCACCAGCTGTTTCCTCTACTTGGCTTTCCTTCTCCTTGTTCACACTGCTCTGTCTTTTCATAAGATCTCAACCTAAATGTCATCTCTGCAAGAAGCTTTCCCTGACAGCTCAATCTAAAGTAGCCACCCAATCACATTCACATAACCCTGGTTTAATGGTCTGAAAAGTGTTGGGCACTATTTGATTTGTTTGTTTGCTTACTGGCTAGTTTTCCCCCACTAGATATAAAAGCCATGAAAGCAGGGACTTTGTGAGTCATTGTTCACCACAGTATCCCAGAATCCAGGGGAACATATCACTGATGTAGTTGCATCCCACAGCTCAGACTCCTCACTTCCAGCCTGGATTGGATCAGTGGTAACATGAAGAAAGCTGGGAAGTCTTTGTAGGGATGGGCTTAGCTGGGTGTAGCCAAAGAAGTACAAGCATATTTTGTATATGTGAGTTCATGGATTGAAAAAGAAGAGCACACCTACAAAGCAGGCCCCACGTAATGTTCTCCAGTGTTTAAAACCCCGTAATAGGGAGGCCACTCCATGAATATTTATACTTCATTCTATCTCTATAGAGATTTGCCCTAAGGAAAGGATTTGATAAACTCAACTACTGTAGGTATATATGACTGACACGACTTATCTTCTGTCTGTAAAGAATGGGTACAGTTAATGAGGGACAGAGCAATACATCTCTGTGAGATCAGCCACTAACAAGCTGAGGGACACAGAGGGGTCTTCTTCCAAAATCACAATAAGGCGAGACGTGTTGCTCTATCAGGCAGTAAGGCGGGCTTCACAAATTTTTAGGAGACTTATCAATGAAGAAAACATGGATATTCAGAGCACCACATAGTCAGTTATCTCCAAATGCAATCTAGACTTAAGAACTGGACAATAACTAGGAAAAAAAATAGGGTAGGTTTGAAATGTGGCTTAAAGCAAACATGTTCAGCAAGAAAAAGGAAATATAAAGAGATTTGCCATGGCTGGGAAAGAGTAATAGAGGAGGAGAGAATGACGACCTCAGGACAGCGTTTCCCACTGTGAGCTCTGCAGTAGGCTAGTTGTGTGCAGGGTTACCAGGAGTCACTCAAACAGAAGTTTGGGAAATATTAGGTTACATAAAGTCACACACATTTTTCTGCTGCTGGAATGCTCGGAGCCCTCAATACGCTAGTGCGCACTGAGACTTTCTAAGAGCAAGGCATGGCATGCAGCATTTGCTAAATTTATTTGATCAAAAGACCTTTGTCTCTTTAAAGGAGCATTTTAAGCAATCCACGGACCAAATCATTGGAAAATGTTACTGTGAGACAGTAGAAAATGACAGTCTTTGTACAGCTGGGTGGGGTAAACCACCAACCTCCACATAGCCCAACTCCACACGCCTTCCAACTGCCAAGGGCTGAATGGACCATCAGATTTAACTAATGGCATAAAGTTAAAAGCAGAGGAGTGGATAGATAAAAAAATGGTGAGACAAGATGATCAGGTCCTAATTGGCAAAGAGTGAGTGACTAAACTAGAGGAATAAAGCAATAACGAAACCAAGACTCCGTAATTCTCATTTTGAGGTATATGCGAATGTGGCTCTGAAGACAGCAGCACCAGGAAGGGTTAACTATCCTAGATTGAATTTGAAGCAACACAGGCCTCTTTCCCATGGGATCTCTGCCTCCATTAGAAGCCCAGGACCAGCTCATTTCACAAGCAGTTCACATTTCAATGCCTCATTTCAAACATTTATCATAAGCAAAATCTTGACAGCAACGTAAAGTCTGCCCTTTTATTGTTAACATTTGAAAGAAATGGCACAAAATAAATACTATATGACTGATGTTCTTATGCCTCGATATAGATTTTTCCTTCTTTTACTTGTATAAAAGGACATCAAAAGAATACACCTATTATTCTAAGTAAAAAGAAAATAGCTTAATAGACTTTCACAGCATCTTAGTTGGGCAGAACATGTGTTTTACAGGAAAGCTTTTTATGTAAGTTGTTTTTGGTATCAACTTTATTAAAATATAATTCACATACCCATAATTCACCCATTTAAAGTGTACAATTCAACGGCTTTTAATATAGTCACAGAGTTGTGACCGTCACCACAATCAATTTCAGAACATTTCTATCACCTCAAAAATAAATCTCATACCTTTTAGCTATTGGCCCCCTCCCGACATTTCCATCCCCTCCAGCCCTCAGCAACCACTAATCTACTTTCTACTGGGCTCCACTGGACATTTCATATAAACGGAATCATATAATATCTGGTCTTTTGAGATTGTGTGTAACACTAAATAGTGTGGCTACTGCTGATAAAGTATCTTTGTTTTTTGAAGTCTATAGACAGCTTTACTGCAGCACGAAATATATTTCATGCTATACCAGCAAAGGACTGCCTTCTGCTGGCTTTTTACCCAGTATATACCAGATCCAGTAATCATGATACTGTGTATCACAAGGTACAGTAGTGTACCCACGGTTTTACTTTTTCCAGTTTCAGTTACCCGGGGGTCAATCACGGTCTGAAAATATTAAATGGAAAATTCCAGAAATAAACAATTCTTAAGTTTTAAATTGCACGTCGTTCTGTGTAGCATGATGAAATCTTGCACTGTCCCACTCTGTCTTGCCCAAGAGGTGAACCATCCCTTTGTCCAGCGGATCCACGCTGTATACACTACTTGCCCGTTAGGCTAGTTAGTCACTTAGTAGTTTCTTGGTTATCAGATCAACTGTCACCATATCGCAGCACTTGTGTTCAAGTCACCCTTATTTTACTTAAATAATGGCCCCAAAGCACCATTAATCTCTTACTGTGCCTAATTTATAAATTAAGCTTTTTAAATGTATACCATCGGTATACCTTAGGTATGTATATATAGGAAAAAACATAGCATATACAGGGTTCGGTACTATCTGCAGTTTCAGGCAACCACTGGGGATCTTGGAACGTATCGCCCATAGATAAGCAGGGACTAGTGTAGCATGATGGTTTAAAGTTCACTCAATAGGCTGCAAGTTATTTTATTTTATTTTTTTTGAGGAAGATTAGCCCTGAGCTAACATCTGCTGCCAATCCTCCTCATTTTGCTGAGGAAGACTGGCCCTGAGCTAACATCCATGCCCATCTTCCTCTACTTTATATGTGGGATGCCTGCCACAGCATGGCTTGCTAAGCGGTGCCATGTCCATACCCGGGATCCGAACCAGCAAACCCCGAGCTGCTGAAGCAGAACATGCACACTTAACCGCTGAGCCACTGGGTCGGCCCCTGCAAGTTATTTTTTATTCAATAAAAATGTGGCTTTGTGACCTGGTTATTGTAACCTGAATATACTGATATGTTTTGGAATGAGCTTTTGCAGATATAAAATATTGCAATCTTTTTTCTGTAATCGACTTTGAATTCAGGAAACCATGATCATTTCCCAAAACAATCTAGTTATCTCTCCCTTACTTGCTTGATTTTTCTTTTAATTTCTCTTTTTTTAATTTAAATATGCAAAACACCATAACGAATGATGTTGTTTTCTTTTCTGATGATATCTCCTTATAACTATGAATATACATGATGCCTTGATTACACAATTACTATAATAATTTATTAAATGGAAAAGGAAAATTAGGTAATACACTAAATAGATTTGAAACCTAAATTGTGCAATAAACATGAAGGCCTGATTCAGAAATATTCCAGAAACAGTTTGATCTCTAGCAAATATCCTTTCACCTCAGCTTCACATATTTTACTGTGACCTTGCTGTGAAGAGTGATCTAACCCAGGAGATAAACAGCATGAAGTCTCAAAATCATTGATTATGATAAGTAACTCTAGTTCCCATCACCATGGGAACACACTATATATAGATTTTTATTGAGAAGAGACAACGTGAAAGGGAAAGAAGTGAACAAAAATGGAGCAATGGCATGCAGTAAAGTGATTTTTAAAATGGAAGTATATGTTCAGATAAATTTAGAGGATGAGAAAGGACAAGGGATTGAAGATATGAGGATCATCAGGAAGAAACGGTTGAACAGAAAGTGGGATATTAATGTAATTTATAACTTGATTTGAAAGTTACAAGCTAACCCCTCAAGGGACTGAAGGTTATTAGGACACGACTCGGATTATTCCGTAGTTATGCATGTACAGCAGAGGCCGACGGACTGGTCATTCACCAGGATAGTTTCCAAAGCTTTTATGGGATATCTGGCCAGCCTGACTTAACTGTTTATTTCTGTTGCTATAAAACACCTTTATTATGCAGCAAATAAAGTTTAGCCCAAACATTGGTAATAAAGAAGAAAGCTTAAAATAATAGTGACTATAGTTACTCAAACGAAGTCTTCAAGACATGCAATAACATCAAAAATAACACTTCAGAGAGGCAACTGTTTTATAAAGAGGTGGGTGGTCGAGTAAAAACGGTTCTGGACCTGGATTCAAATACTGGCTGACACCAAAACACTTCTGGGACTTTCCGTTTTCTTACCTCTAAAAAGCAAAAAATCCTATTTTTCTGCTCAACTCCAGAGTTGTCAGAAATAAATGAGAAGCACTTCTAAAAGCGCTTTGTAAAGAGTAAGGAGTTATCCTGCATCTTTATAAAGCCGTAGTTTTTGAAAAGTCAGTTAAAAGCTTTTATAGGACTGTGTCGGAGGAGCTTCAGAAAGTTCTTTATCAGTAACCATTTGAAGATTCTTTGAAAAAACTGTCAACATGTAGCTATGAATCTAACTCCCCATAAGAACAGTTTAAGATGAGGAAATACTGATTCCAGACCCAGAAATTATAAAAATATATCCAATGAGTAAAAATCTCAACTCCCATCTTGTCCCACACCAGCCTAATTTCCACCCCCGACCCCCAACCCACTATTCTTAGTATCTTATGTATCCTTCCAGAGTTCCTTTATATCTTGCTTATTTTCAAACTTTATCTATATAGCCAATTTATTCCCACATGAAAACGAACATGGTTAACAGAATTTCATAATGGACTAATCATTGCAAAGTTCTTTTATTTATATATGTGTATATACACATATGTATCACATAATATGGTATATCTAGTGATATACATATGTATCACTGGAATCTGTATCTCATATGGCATTCTTCAACTAGAAGTCAGGATGTATTTATTTAATAAGCTCTTATATAACACTTACAATGTGCCAAGACTGTTCTAAGCACTTTAGAAATATGAAACTCTTTCAACCTTTTAAGCCACATGACAACTCTATGAGGTGGAAACCATTATTAATCCCATTTACAGCTAGGCTATCCGAGGCATGGGTAAATTATGTAATAATTTTCCTAAAGGTCAAGAATAGTGGCAGAGTCAGGAGTCACTCAAGTTCTAAAAGACATGTTCTTAACCTGCTCTGTTACCTTAAAAATGGCTTATTAAGGGGGCCCTCCTGGTGGCACAGTGGTTAAGTTTGTGTGCTCTGCTTTGGCAGCCTGGGGTTTGCCGGTTCAGATCCTGGGTGCAGACCTACACACCACTTGTCAAACCATGCTGTGGCAGGTGTCCCACATATAAAGTAGAGGAAGATAGGCACAGATGTCAGCTCAGGGCCAATCTTCCTCACACACACACAAAAAGAAAAAGAAAAAAAAGGCTTATTAAGGAGAATTGTTGCTTGAATGGGATGGCTAATACAAACCAGATTATTGTAACCTCTCTAGGTTATAATTTTTTTTCTAAGAAATAATGAATGAATACAAATATAAATGCTTCAACAAATTTGCTCCAGTTTATAACAAGTTAGTGGATACTATTTCTGAAAAATAAATTGTTTTACTATTTTCAAGATAACTCCTGCAAAATTTCCTCAGAACTAATTTAGGAGCTAATGATGTAATGGCAGCAAGAGGTACACACGTTTTGAACACTCATTGCCTGCAAGTTTCATAGGTAGAAGGTCTGATTGCTAAAGCTGAGCAATACCTGTGACCCTGATTGTTACCATGTTTCCAGAATCTTTCCCCTATGAAGTTTTTCATTCTGGGAACGTAAGTACTACAGGCTAACTAATATAAGAAACCAGTGGTGTATGTGCTTATTAAAATATACATTACAGACTCGGAAGTATCCATCTGTCTTAAGGTAAACAGCATTCCAATTTTCAACAATTATATTAAAAGTCTAAGAAATTCAAAGATGTATCTTTTAAGTAATTACTATAGGGGATCAATTTTCCACCTCTTACAATTGACATTAAAGTTTCAAAAAGAATTCTCCATACCCAGATCTTCCTGGGATCAGCTTTTCATTTTGCTTTGAAATAAGTGGAAACCGAACTTTGGAATCACCCAAAGAAAGGCATTTTGGTGTGACAGGAGCGATAACTCGAGATGTAGAGGAAGACCCGGGTAGTGAAATTTAAAGTTATAAGGTCCAGGTGAGAGGCAAAGGATATGGACTATTGTGTAAGGTTGCAGACAAAGGGCAGCTCTGTGCTCACCTTTAGGGACCCCTGGACATCTGTGACTGACCCTGGGCTAGGACAAGGATGAAATGGACTGACTAGTGACTTACGACATGCTATTTAAAGCCTGCAACTCCCTTGGCACACACTCTACTACCTTGTTTTTCTTATTTATAGAAAAGTCACAGGTTGACGATTGATACTTGGCTTCATAGATTATATTGTCTAATTTTAGCTGGATGAGCCACGAGGTATAAAAGACCCTCCTGTAAATTATTCTTGGCTTCCCTGCAAATAGGTATCTTGCATGTATCTTAGTGGTTCACACCTTGAACACAAAGCACATCCAATGAGACTAAGAAAGGGCCCTGGAGCTGCGTCTGGAAGTCTCAGACCTCTCTCTGTCTGCCTGTGTTTTCTTTCTCCTGCTGTACCACATCCTTTAGTTTATCAAAGCTGCCACTTTGGCACATGGATTATTTTTGGCTAAGGACAATCCTGGCCCAGCAGACTCAGGAAGAGCTTTTTATCTCTCCCTTAAGTGCTAAAATAATTTAGACAAGGGGCCTGTACCAGGAAGAGAGCTATCAGCAGAGATCACTTTGTATATCAGAAAGACGTACCTGCATGGCGCATGGCGGGGCAAACATTTGTTCTTCCCACCTTCCTGTGAATTGTCTTCCTCCCCTTTGAAACCCCAGATCCCTACCCCCTTCTCCTTAGCTCGGGATAGTATATAAGCCTCAATTACATGACTGCCAGGGAGTCTCATATTTTTTGTGTGTGTGTGAGGAAGATTTGCCCTTAGCTAATATCCGTTGCCAATCCTCCTCTTTTTGCTTGAGGAAGATTAACCCTGAGCTAACATCTGTGCCAGTCTTCCTCTACTTTTTATGCAGGATGGCTCCACTGCATGGCTGATGAGTGGAGTAGGTCCCCACCCAGGATCCGAAACTGGGAACCCTCGAACCCTGGGCTGCTGAAGCCGAGCGTGTGGAACTTTAACCACTTGGCCATGGGGCCGGCCCCTGGGAGTCTCATATTTTTATGGGACTCCCACGTGTACGAAATTTATTTTTCTCCCATTAATGTCTTACACCAATTTAATTATTAGGCAGGCCAAAGAACCTAGAAGGGAAGAAGGGAAAATTTTCCGCCTCTCAAAGCCTTCTATGAGTAGACCCTTTGGAATCTCGTGAGTCCTTTCAATGATTGGACCTGTGTAATGGCTGCAAGTTCAGGAAAGACAAACAAAAACAGAAATCAAGGCTAGGAAAAGGGACTGTAATCATTATGAATTTCAGTAACTGCCCAGGAAGACACACAGAAGACGAGAAGGCGCAGCCTCCCCCGCTCACATCTTGCACACTCAGACGAGCCTGAGCCTCAGTCACCAGAAGGCAGATCATACAAGTCAGCCTGAAGTGAAACAGAGGCATCATGGATACGAACGGCATCTGAAATTTTTTGCCTTCCTAGGAGAATATTCTTAGGCATTTCCTTCACACACTCTATAGCAGTAAGAAACATTTGGAATAGAGTATCTTTCTACAGACTATATCTTTGCAGAGAGACTTCTAAAACCAAATAAAGTCCTATAGGGCAAGACGCACAGAAAGAAATATTTGAACACTACTCTCTTAGGAGAAATTCAGGTTATATTTGAAATATTTGAAAGATATACACAAATATGTATGTATATATAAATATATATTCAACAACATCTTTCTTGGCAGGTAAAGGGAAATAGATTCTAAGTCTTGTGGTTTTCTCTTTCTTTTATATATATATATACTTTTTCTTTTTTTCTCCCCAAGTCCCCCCAGTATATAGTTGCATATTTCAGTTGTGGGTCCTTCTAGTTGTGGCATGTGGGACACCGCCTCAGCATGGTCTGACGAGTGGTGCCATGTCCACGCCCAGGATCCAAACTGGCAAAACCCTGGGCCGCTGAAGCAGAGCATGCAAACTTAACCCTCGGCCATGGGGCCGGCCCCTCTTTCTTTTACGTTAAAATAACAACTGCTTGGTTGTCGTTACTTTTACAATCACTCAAAGTGAATTTTTCAATCAATTACAATGCCATCAAAGTGGGGAAGCTTGATTTTTTAAAATGTTTTCATAAAAGTTGTTTTAACCACATATATACAACTTAGCAGCTATAGGGAAGAAATTTCTCAGGTATAAAAAAAGACAGTAAAGGAACATTCTGATTCAATCATATGTAACTAATATGTAATATTAGTAGTTGGTAATTAAATATAGTATAAGTAATGAAATAAAAATAACTTGTAGTGCCTATTTTACTACAAAATGAGTAAACTGAGGCCCAGAGAGATTAAGGAAATTGGAGTAGGCCACAGAGTTTTGTCTGTGTCTCCTGGCTTTGTCTCCTGGCTTCAGGCAGAAAGCCAAAGAAAACAGACTGAAAGGAAAAGAATAAAATCTGCAAGAGGAAAATGAAGAGTTCTCTGCAAACCAAAATGAATTCCCCATTTTCTGGGCCTCTAAACTCAGGAGGAGCCTGGGAGCACTGTGAAAACAGAGAACTAAGGGGTCGTAGCCTCAAGCTCTGCGTGGAGTCTTATTTGGCTCAAAGAAAGGACACTAATTCAGGGAAAAAATGGAGTGTTTGGGGATGAGAACATGCTTTACCTCCCTGGAGACTCAGAGTTCCACACAGGGGCTCAGAGGATGGCTCCATCCCCCAGCCCTGGGAAAGAATTTTGGAAACAGTGAGTGAGCATCTTTTTGGCACCTGACGGGCAGGGGCTCAGACAGCCTGTGAGCTGCACTATTGAGGAGAGAGCATGATTGCTTCCGGCTGGTGAGCGACTAGTTTCTACGTTGTTCTTGAAGACCCCACTGGACACGCTTCCCACATAGGGTCCCTCTCAGTTTGCAGAAAAGAGAAGCTTTTATACTGAACAAAGTCTAATAAGAAGGCCTTTCATTGAAATACAAAGGCCAGTGATGTATTTTTCCCTGCCCTGAATTTCAATTAGCATCTTAGGCAATGAACCTGAAAATGACTAATTGAGAAATGTCTGTATTTAGTCTGTGGGCCAGGGCCAAAGAAATATTATAAAACAGATATTAAGAATCACTATTAGCCAAATGAACTCTCAGTGTGTGTGGGGAGAATATTTCATAGGAGTATTCTGTTAGCATTCCAAATTTTTAAAAATCTTGTCATATAGTTTTACCTAAAAACTCCTGGTAAGGGGTTGGCCCCGTGGCTGAGTGGTTAACTTTGTGCGCTCCACTTTGGCAGCCCAAGGTTCACTGGTTCAGATCCTGGGCACAGACTTATGCACCACTCATCAAGCCATGCTCTGGCAGCATCCCACATAGAAGAACTAGAATGCCTTACAACTAGGATATACAGCCATGTCCTGTGGCTTTGGGGAAAAGAAAAAAAAAGAAAGATTGGCAACAGATGTTAGCTCAGGGCCAATCTTCCTCAAAAAACACAAAGAAACAAAAAAACAAAACTCCGGGTCATTACCTTTTCCCTTTACCTATTTAATATTTTAGTGAATTAAATACTGGGATAAAATATCTCCCCCTCACCATTTAATTACATTATGTATGAGATATCTTAGATTCTTTGGTGGTACCTCACTTATTTAGTGCTACCTCTATTAAACTTGTATACTTTCAATAAAGGTCACGTTCTCCAGAAACAGTTAGACTAACAGACTTTTAAAATATGAACTTTTCAGCAAGCCAGAAGTGCTTTTTGTAAAGAATCAGCCGTAACACAAACATGGTATCAGTTATATTCAGATTTTGAAGATGTATTGTACTATTTGATTACTATTCATATATTAAAATGTTTTATTCATCACTATGTTAATCTTTCATTAATGAGTTGAAAATATAAACCTAAATAATGTTTTTTTTTTTTTGAGGAAGATTAGCCCCGAGCTAAGCGCTGCCAATCCTCCTCTTTTTGCTGAGGAAGACTGGTCCTGAGCTAACACCCATGCCTGTTTTCCTCTACTTTATATGTGGGATGCCTGCCACAGCATGGTGTGCCAAGTGGTGCCATGTCCACACCTGGGATCCGAACCAGCGAACCCCTGGCCACCAAAGTGGAACGTGTGCACTTAACCGCTGTGCCACCGGGTTGGCCCCAATAATGACAGTTTTGATCAAGCACAATTGTAAATTAAGATATGCATGGGGCCCAAGATATGACTGGCTTGAACCAAGTCAATTTGAAGCAAACAAAGTTAAATAGCACTTAAAAAAAATCAAAGTGAACAATTTTAGCATATATTCCTAATCAGTTTGTAGAGAAGGAAGACATTTCCTCTACACACTCTGGGTGCTTCTGGCCCGACAAGGAATTAAATTCACATGAGACAGAATAACAGGAGAAAATTTAACAAAGCTTTATAACATGTACACATGGGAGAGACTCAGGTGAACTGAGCAACTCACCAAAATGCTCACCTTAAATACCCTCCTCAGCTAAAGACAAAGGAGGATGTTGGGGGTGGGGGGAGTCAGTTATGGGTGATTACTAGAAAAGCACAGTAAACAAGAGTAAGGTTACTATGCAGATTTAAGTCCTTGTCTTCCGCATTGATAAGACTTTCTAGAGATAATGTCATCCCCCCCTTCTTCCTGGTACGGAGAGGGAGACACCTTTACAGATGGAGATTTCCCTGACAAATGTAAATGTCTCTTACAAAGGGTAACTAGTACTTTTCAGAGTTTCTCTCATGTCTGCAGTTTTTAAAAGTAACCAGCCCAAAACAGTCCTCATGCCAAAGAGGCAGATCTTGGGGTGGCCATTTCCAACCCCCAACAAGTTACTGGCAAGTGTCTCAGTCATCAGATTTATGGTGACATTAGAAGGCAAGTTCAAAGTGTTGAAAACCCAGAGCATTTAAAATTTCACCTCTAAAACTGACAGAAATACTAAAATGATGTACTACATATTTACCTATCTTTCCTGGAATATTTTCTCTATAATTCTTTTCTTTCCGGATAAAACCAAATTAGAAAGCTGTGAGTGTAGACTAGTAAGAAGGCTTTTTTGCGTATGGGGAAGAGCCTGTTAAATTACTCATCTTATGGTTCCTGTAGTACTTAGGTCTGAAGAGGAATAGTATGTTCTAAGTTTCACAGTCTAAGAAAAGAATTTATATTTAAAAAAACCCTCCTACTGGGGCTGGCCCCGTGGCCGAGTGGTTAAGTTCGCGCACTCCGCTGCAGGCGGCCCAGTGTTTCGTTGGTTCGAATCCTGGGTGCGGACATGGCACTGCTCATCAAACCACGCTGAGGCAGTGTCCCACATGCCACAACTAGAAGGACCCACAACGAAGAAGGTACAACTATGTACTGGAGGGCTTTGGGGAGAAAAAGGAAAAAAATAAAATCTTTAAAAAAAAAAAAAAACCCTCCTACTATCAAAGTCGGAGAGGACAGCAATCATATTTATATTCCTTAAAAAAATCACAAGGGGCTGGCCCCATGGCTGAATGGTTAAGTTTGCATGCTCTGCTGCAGGCAGCCCAGTGTTTCGTTGGTTCGAATCCTGGGCGTGGACATGGCACTGCTCATCAAACCACGCTGAGGCAGCGTCCCACATGCCACAACTAGAAGGACCCACAATGAAGAACATACAACTATGTACCAGGCGGCTTTGGGGAGAAAAAGGAAAAAAATAAAATCTTTAAAAAAAAAATCACATTTACCTTAAGTCCAAAATATTATGTATTCATGTGCCCATTTCCAATATTATGTTTTAAATAAATCTGCCTTTCTAGTTTGATGTTCAATATTAATATATACCACTACTTAAAGCTAATGGCATATTAATTCGATGGGAAAAGGAATAAATAATAAGCACTTGAAGTCACAGACATATTATTGATAACAGAGGTTCTCAAAATTTGGTGCTAGAACCATCAGCATCAACAGCATACGGAAACTTGTTAAAATGCAAATTCTCAAGTCCCACCCAAGACCACTGAATCAGAAACTCTAGCAATCTGTGTTTTAGCAAGCTCTTCTGATGCACATTAAGTTTGACGACCACTGGCCCAAATAAGAAAAATCAACTTACAACAGCTTACGTTCATCCAGAAAACAGACGCTCATAGTAGGTTATTCTATTAGCTATTCAGTTACATCAACTGGCGAGCAATTATAAATAAATAAATAAGATAGGCAAACAATGGAGCAAAATAGAGAGCCTAGAAACAGACTCACACTTATATTAAAACTTAATAAACAAGAGATGTCATTGCAGATCAGTGGGGAAAAGATGGGCTAGAAGAAAAGAAGGGAGAATATATTTACGACTTTGCAGCAGAGAGTTTCTCAAATAAAAAACAAAAATGGCTTACCACAGAGGAAAAGACTGATACACTTAACTATATTAAAATTCAACACTTCTCTTCATCCAAACATCATTTACAATAAAGTAAATGAAAAGATAAGCCTCTAACTAGGAATAGATATTTTTCACACACATTGACAAAGACCTGTATTTAGTATTTATTCATTCAACAACTATTCACTAAATGCTCATTATGTGCCAGACACTATTAAAAGTGCTAGGAAGATAGTGAAGAAGAGCAACAACATATGACGCAGGTCTTTGCTCTCTTGAACTTACATGCCTTGCTTACAATGGACCTAATCAGTGAGTAAATTACGCAGTTTATTTACTTAAATTATAGGTAAATTATATACATTACTTACATGCACAGAGACCCAGAAGGAGAAAATTTGAGAGATTGGGACAAGGAGGTCTGGAAAACAAGAGTACAGACGGACTCAGAGAATTGGTCATGGAGTGGGAAGATCTTTGTACTGCGTATTAATGCTTATCAGAGAACATCTACCCTGGAAGAGACACTAAACAACCAAATAGACAGAATGACTTAGTTGACAGCTGTCAGCCTCTGTCATCAGCCACTCTTGTGCTGGCACAACGGAACCATGAAGGTACTGGGGGCTCCTGTCAGTATGTGATAGAATTCGGGCCTCACAGTCCAGACTCTCAGAGCAGAGCTCTAACTCCCACGAAGTGACTGAGGGATTGTTAATGAACTTCAGGCTCTTTCTAAATTCTAGCTCAGCTGTCAACATCGTGCGTTTTGGACCACAGGTGGTCCCCAAATATCTTTTAGCTGATGCGGTGCAACTGCTATTCTAGCAGCTCACATGAAGGAGCCTTTAAGGGTCAGGTCATAATTAAGGAGGAAATGAATTTTTAGAATGTGGCCCAATTGTCATCACAATAGATAGTCACTAGGCTGAAAAGAAAATCGTCTGTGATAAAACTGACAATTATCACATTTTTAGTAAAATTTGGAATTTTTGAAAAATATAATTTCAGGAGTGATTCTCAGACAAAATAATCCTTCTCTGGATATATTGCACTTCTTTGATGAAATGACTGTCATCCCGTGTCCCCACCACCACTGCAGGGTTCTATTAAAATAGATTGTTTATGTATGCTGGAACAATAGCGCTATGACCTTGGAGAGGAAATGACTGATTGCACAGAAATAACCTAAATAGAAATGGTCTCTGTGCTTAGATGAGGAAATCTGTATATATCATCTTTAAAAGTTTAAACCAATTTGTGAAAAGCAATGGAAGATCTTAATAGACTATAAGAATGAATGCACCAATAAATGGAGAGAGATGACACACTTATTCACCATCCTGCCTAACAAGCTATGAGGTCTGTGCTTCCGGGCAGGTAACAGCATCCCTTCTTTTAGGATTCCATCCTCCATTCTAATTCATTTAAGCTGAAAGTGAAGATGAAAGAGTCTGCTCTTGAAGCAAACTGCTGACCAAGCCGGAAAATGTGCCTAGCAGAACCTCTTCAAAATTGGGGAATGCCACTGTAATTCTTAATCAACAAAAGAACCAACCGGATGAACTTAAAAGCCTTAATTTATACTTACCTTATTTTTTTTCTCTTTTACCCGAGACACCTGCATGAGAAAGTCTGCTTTTAGCCACGATGAAGCAACAAAGACTTAACCCTTCATTGTAAACAATTAGAAAACTGAACAAAATATATGAAACAGCTGTTTTCGGACATTGACCAACAGGCCTGTAGGGCTGTGATGTCTGGAAGAAGGGAAACGGGTGAGGTGAGCACTCTGAACACCCCAACTTTCTGCCTGGAGGCAATTTATGGACTGCAGGTGCTAAGAGGGCAATCCCAGGGAACTGAGGGGATGGAGTTCTGAGCTCAGGAAGCTGAGGTGGCCACAAGTTGCAGGGTAGAATTCTGGAAAAGAGAGAGCTACACAGAAAAAGATATCCAGAAATCTGCATGAGGGTTTCCTTGAGTCCTCCTTCCTGTGGGGAGGCTGCATGTGCCTATTCTATGCAAAACATATGCAAAACACTAGAATTACAAAGAAACTTAGGAGGAGGTCGTTGCCTTCCAGAGGCTAAAATACAGTGAGGAATTTCATATTGGCTGTGATTTCCTTTTCTTTTCTCCTTTTAATTATATTTGTAGTTCTTTGACGATTTAAAAATTTTGTTTAATTTCTGCATACATTTTTTACTCTAACAAATATTAATTAGAACTTTATCAATTCTGTATGTATTTGATTTTTTATGGAGAAAGTATTGTAAACATTATGGCCATTCATTCATTCATTCTTTTTATTAGTTCAACAAATATTCATTGAATGCATATATAGGGGAGCAGAATTTGCCACCCCAAAGTGTGTCTCTTTGGTTTGATTCTTTTTAAGAACAAAAGACTCAGGAAGAAACTTTGACCTTCCTCCTAAGTGCCTAAAAGAATTTAAGGTGGAAAGCCTGTCCAGGAAGGAGTTATCACCACAGATAACTGAATAACATGAACTAGGCGTGGTAGACAAGGAGGAACCTAACAGGGCCCCTTTGATCAAAGTCCTCTCCATGTCCCATTGTGTCTGTAAGGTGTGGCAAATACTTGTTAACCAAATATTTGCTTTTTCATCTCCATGTGAATTGCCTTCCTCCCCTTTGAAGTCCCAAACCACTACCTCCAACATCCTCTTTTGTCTTTAGCTGAAGATGGTATTCAGCCATTTTGTCAAGTTATTCATTTTTCCTGGGCTTCTCCCACATATACATGTTACTAAACTTGTTTGATTTTCTCCTGTTATTCTGTCTCATGTCAATTTAATTCTTAGACCCACCAGAAGAACCTAGAAGGGTAGAGGAAAATTTTCCTACACATATAATATGCAAAAAACTGTGTAGGTTTGGGGATCATGCAAAAGCATAGGACACTGCCTCTGTCTCAGAGAGTTTATAATTTCGTTGGGGAGATGTGCTTAAGAATTTAAAAATATGTAACATTTATTGAATCCGGGTATGCAAGCACTATTCCAAGTACTTTATACATAATAATTCATATACTCCTCACAACAACATTATGAGGTAAGCATTATCATTATTATTCCAATTTTACAGACAAATAAATTGAGGCACAGAGAGATTACATAATTTGTTTAATGACTTACATTCCATGGGCGGCAGAGCCAGGATTTCAAGCCATGCAATTAGACTCTAGAACAGCTGCTATTAAACACTATATACAGTGCTTAAAAAATGAACTATCCAACTAGTGTTTATTGGAGGCCTCCCATATGCAAAGCACTCTGCTAGGTAGTGAAATTTAAGCATGTATAGGACAATCCCTAGTTGCAAGACTATTTATAGTATATATAGGATTAACATTAAAAAGATTGTTATGGATTAATATCTGAAAACATCCATAATATATCATGTGCCTCCTGCAGGAAAAAATGCATTATAAGTCTCAAACAATTTGCATATGAATTAACTTTAAGAACACTTTATTGCCAGGTGAGAACTGGCTCTATAATGTATAACAAATAATTATTTAGCAAACAATCTTTTATTTATTAATAATTGAAAAATATTTCCATATTCTTTTCTAGAATATTTTTATTTAAAACTGTTCACCAGTTGTGAAATAAATGCTCCTTTGGGGCAGTCTGGTCTCCCACTGTCTGAGTTTCCTGGGCTGCCGTAATAGATTACCATAAGCTTGGGGGCTTAAACAACAGAATTTATTCTCTCACAGTTCTAGAGCCAGAATTCTGAAGCTGAGGTGCTGGCAGGGCCACACTGCTCCCAAAGGCTCTAGAGGAGAATCCTTTCTTGCCTTTTCCAGCTTCTGGTGGCCCCTGGCATTCCTTGGCTTGTGAGAGCAGAATTTCAGTTTCCACCTGTCTCCACATGGCTTTCTTCCCTGTGTCTCTGTCTGTCTTCTCCTTTCCTGTCTCTGATAAGGACATCTGTCATTGGATTTAGGGTTTACTCTAATCCAGGATGATCTCATCTGAAGATCCTCGCCTTAATTACATTTGCAAAGACCTTATGCCAAATAAGGTCACATTCTGAGATACCAGAGGTTAGCATGAGTTGAGATGTGTGACATATATTTTGGGGGCCACTATTCAATCCATTATACCCACCTTAATTATTTTTATTTTTTGTTGTTTTGCTAATGTTAAGAGAAGTAGGAAATTGAAGGCGGTGGATGGCCATGACATGGGGGTGGGACTCATTCATAACAGGGATGAGAATGGAAAAGGAAATGGGAGAATGAGGAGGAAAAGCAGGAGGAAATAGAAGACAAAGATAACAGAGCAGCCAAGGAGTTCATATCTCGCCTCTTCGCGGGCTCAGAGGTATGCACAGAGATCAAGAACAGAACAGGCAAAAAAGGAGACAAGATTAAGAAAAAGACAAAAAATAATTGTCAAGGCAATAGGGAAGGTGTGGGGACAGTGTTCAAGGGTTCTTGGTAACGAGCTGCATTTATACTGCTATGAAAGGACATTTATAGATAAAGCACATACACAGACAAGGATAAAAACCTTATTATCTAAGCCCAGGATTTAAACTGGGGTCACATCCAACAATAACAACCCATATATTACTGGCTCTTGCCTCTACCAGCTCTTGCAATATCTCTAAGTATGAACTCACCTCATCCCCACAATTATTTCTGGGAGTCTCCCTTAGCTGTCCTCCTGGGCTCAGAAACATGTCCTGTCAAGGCATTAGCCATTTCCTTCCTCTCTTGCTCTGGCCCCATCCAGCAATGTCCACTGCTGGGCCTCCACTGCCGTCCAGCTGGCATGAAGGGGCCTCACTCCTGCCTCTGATGATCCTGATGGGCCCTTCCTGCCACATCCCACCTGGCCTGCTGCCTGATTATGTTGGGTATACCTGGCGCCAATACTGCGTAGGTGGTCAAATCTCTTCCAGGCACCAACACCACGGTGGGGGTGGAATCCTCTTGGTATCAAAATGGCACTGGTCCTCAAAACGCAAAGCGTCACTGAATGCCAGGAAAATGCAGAGGCACTGTCTTCCTTTAGTATTGCCCTTCTCCGCTAGGGTTTACCGCAATGCTGCCTGTGTCCTAGTGGCTGACAGACTTTCACTCAGTGTCTCATCACGCCCACACCCTCTCCCTACAACAACACACATACACCCATTCCACACACGTGCAGACAAACAGCTGTGAGAATCCACAAAGATCCGAGCAGAAGGACACATTTGGGTGACAAACACTTAACCAGAATTGCCCTCTGATAATGGATGAACTTCTGGGTCATGGGAAGAAAATAAGAACAAGAAAGGGATAAAACATGGAAATAAATGATCATTACCATTTATACTCTGTGCATCTAGATCATCTTTGAACAGGTCGTGGATGAATTCTCCAGCACAGGGCCTGCCACATGGCGGATCAGTAAATATGTTGAATTCATCCATGAGATAGAGGAACCAATCCCGTGGAAACCAAGTACTTGGGCCTCCCCCAGCAATAAACTCCCCACTCACAGCCCTCATCCTCCGAAGAACTTGCCTTCCCGTAGCTACAACAAGATTCACTGCCATATATTTACTCTCTTTTTTCCCCAGCCCAGCCATGAAATTATGATATTTTGAATCAGAGCTCTATTTGCCTAAAAGGCTATTTTGATTAAAATAGAAAGTCAGAGAAGGGAAGAGTGATCAGGGAAACTTCGAGGAGCTCAAGCAATGTAAGTTTTAAGACCCTTGGGGAAAACCAGTAATCATATGGGCTTAAATCAGTGAGGGAAAGCAGATGTTGCTCACCCACTCAACAAATCGTCCTGGGAATCCTAAGAGCTTAGACAGAAATTCAGTCTAGAAAACTAACCAGTAGCGTTCAGAGGAGCAGCAGACAAGTAACATGATTGAGAGCCATGTTTTCAATTTGTGGCCTGTGATCCAGCAGTGGTTTGTGAAATCAATTAAAAAAGTTGATTCCAGCATTAAAAAAAAATGAAAGAGGGGCTGGCCCCATGGCATAGTGGTTAAGTTTGGTGCACTCTGCCTTGGTGGCCCAGGTTTGTGGGTTTGGATCCTGGCTGTGGACCTATGCCACTTGTCAGCCGTGCTGTGGCGGCGACCCACATATAAAGTGGAGGAAGATTGGCACAGATGTTAGCTCAGGGCTAATCTTCCTCAGGTAGGAAGAGAGGGAGGAAGAAAGGGAGGGAGGAAGGAAGGAAGGAGAAAGAGAGAGAGAGAAACAGAGACAGAAAGAAAAAGAATAGAACAGGATAAAGTAGGATAGAACAGACAATATCAGGATGCATTGCAGAAAGTAACAGTAACCATTGTTTCATGAAATCTTGCTTTGGAAACATATATGTACACACGTATCAACACCTATACATGAATGCACACACATAAGCATGATGCATGTGAGTACTGGGTAGCAATGTAAAATGTATTGTTCATTGTGGGCTACTTAAGAAATGTATGAAAGGCACCACTGCAGAGAAGGCAGCCATCAGATATAGTCAGGAAGAACCAGAGAGTGCATGTGCCAACTGCAGGGGTGACTGCCACTCAGCTCCAAATGGTTCTTGCTATAGCTTATGATTTCCAAGAGACACCAGAAATCTGCAACTTTGTGAAATTTCACGATTTTAAAATGTTGGCAACTTGTTCAACAAAACAAAACAAAAAAGAAGTGCAGCACACGATGTGTGTTGAAGACAGTCCAGAGACAGTTTGCGTTCTCCGTCCTAGAGTGATACTTTTATAAACCTACTCTGCAGGAAAAGATGTTATTGGTCACTCTCTTGTTCACAAATATTTACTGCCCCTTCCTATGAGCCCCTCCCTTTTAGAAGATTATACAATGCTCTCACAGACATCAGTCTTAGACACGATTTGCTTTGGCCAAGGGAACATAAGTGAGAGTGGAGTACTTGCCACCTCTGAGCAGAAACTTTAAGACTTTGTGTGTGATCCATTATGTTGCCACCTCTCTTTTCTCTCTTCCTAGAGACCAGCAATGCCCCATTTGGGGCTGTCTCTTCAGCCAAGGTGAAGTGATGAGGATAATGGGGATGTGGAACAGAACCACTGATCATCACAAACAGATATGCAGTAAGAGCAAGAATTAAACCTTGTTGTTTTAAGCTACTGAGATTCTCAAGTTGTGTGCCAGTGTAGGATAATTTAGCCTCAATTCACTGATGCAATGATTTACATAGATTTTTCATAATTAGCCTTATTTAGTAATGTTACTAATGGTCCTTTTACTAATAAGTATCTTGCTTTAAAATAATAGCATATTAAATGGCCAATAGACCTATTAAAAGGGCCTCAATTTTATTAGTCCTCAGGAAAATGCACATTAAAACCATGGTACAATACCACTCTGTACTCACTAGAGTGGCAAAAATGAAGAGGAGAGAAAATACCAAGTGTTGGAGAAGATGTGGTATAACCAAACACTCAAATATTAGGCATGTACAACCACTTTGGAAAATTCTTTGGCAATCTCTACCAAAGCTGAACAGGCATTCTCTGCAGCAACTCTACTCCTAGGCATATAACTAACTAGCAGCCCTACTCCTAATGGCCAAATATTGCAAACAATTAGAATGTCAATTGATGACAGAATGGAAAAATAAATTATGATATATTCATACAATGAGATATATGCATACCTACCTACATATGTTGATATATATATTGGTATATATGTAACATATACATATTGATATATATTATATAGGTAACATATATATAACGTATTATATATCAATGAGAGCTAACAAGCTGCAAACACATGCAACCACTTGAATACATTTCACAAACATAAGGTTCTATTAAATAACTATACCATAATTTATTCATTTTACTGTGTTTGGACATTTGATTGTTTTCAGTTTTCTCTATTACAAACAGTGCTGCTGTGAACTTTGGATTAGCAGACAATCGATCCTTGAAATTTGGTCCTATCAAAAATGTTCATGTACAAAAAAAAGTCCCTGGGTTCAAAGAGCCCATAACATTTATTTATACTTTTGATTTACAGAATTAATACCTAAAAGATAACTATCATGTTTTATCGGCCCGATGATTGTGTTGTGGCTGTATTGCCAGTTATAATACTTCTGGCCTTGGTAGCTTAACTGGTAAGAGCACATGGGTTAGATGGGTCAGGGTTTGAATCTTGCAGAAAAGTAAGATTTATATTAATTATGCATACTGAGGAAGAGTCATCCGGTTAGAGAAATGCACAGAGGATGACAAGTCAAGGATGGGATCTGACGATGCATGGTGCACTAGGGCATTTGGTTGGATATGGCTGGGTCTTTCAATAAGGGCAGAGTTTAAAAGGAGGAGCTTCGTCAAGCCACTACGTAAAATGGGCAGCAAACGTGTTGACTGATGTAAACACTTTACAGAGTATCTTGCTTGTTGGTAAATTAACCCCCCTACAAACTATCCCATCCCTCAGGGTTAATGAGCCATGTTTCCTTTGAATTTATGTCATATAGAGGTACAATCAAGGTACCTCGATTGTAGGCAAGAAGTGTCTGCTATTTGGGGAGGTTTTAGTGGATGTGACTCCCATGCTTACCTGCCAATCGCCATGGAACCCCACACCCTCGGTTGGTTCCTACCTACTGGTTGATCCAGCCCAGCTAAATGGGGTGTTGAATTCATAAGACATTAGTAATGTTTTCCCTACTGTTACAGGCACTTAAGACCAGCCCTATATGGGTTCCCCTACATTGAACTCAGCATATTATGGGGTTAAAACCAAAACACATATCCCCCTTTTCCTGTGTCTTTAGCTACACTCGTATGTAAACATGTTTCCTTAACCCTTGACTCCCAGAACCTTATAACTAAATAGACGTTACAAATTGTTAAAGCCCAGGGGGCCTGGTGATGGGCTCACCCTAAAGTTTTAGCTAATCATGCAACCTTAAAATCTACCACAGGGAAACTGTTGTCTAGAGAATATCAGAAAGCTGGGGTTTTGGAGACCTCAACTCCTCGCCTCCCTGATGCCCAAATCCATCATCCATCACGAAGGCAAGACAGCCAAGGATGCCCACCTGCAATCTTCCTGTCTCACCATTCCCTGCCTCCCTACAAGCAGCCACATTTCTCCAAACTCTTAAAACCCCCTACCCACTCCTTGATGGGGAGCCAGCAATTTGGGGGACACTAGCCCTTGCTCTGCTCCCTCTACCTGGCAAAGGAAAATAAAGCCATTCCTTTTCATTCAAGACTCTGTTCTTGTTATTTGGATTGGTATCAAGTTCAGAGACCGAACTTTCGGTTACACTACCAGTAAACCAGTGATCACTGGTCAGATGGCTACAAAAAAATAATCAAATAAAATAACCCTTCTTCTGTTGCCTGGCAATATGACATCTTTATTTGAAAATTCTCAGTGGATTATGGCAGAAATAGCCCAATCACAAAAAGAAAAGCCAATGCTACATTATAATGGTTTTTTGTTACCATTTCCAACCCTTTAACAGAGACAGGAGTAAAAGGTACTGGCACTATGAAGAGAGGAGAATCTGCAATGCCCGATGTACAACTAGTCAGGATTTGGATAACATTACAATCACTCAAGATGAGACAGGACACATCAGCACAACGGTGTTGAAAGGGAAGGAAGGAAAACCCTAAATAGGTTAAAATGGCACGCAGAAGAAGAACCAAATGCAACACCATCGCATGTATTTCAAAGAACTCCCTGTGATATTCATGATGAAGAGGTCCTGTTGATGCTAACAGAAAGAAACTCATTAAAGAGGCAAGTAAACAGAATTCAAAACAGACGTTGACCTCCAAAACCAACTTCATCACATGGAATTAAAATTCCAGAGGAATATAACATGACCAGACTCAGAGAACCATTTCTTATGCATGATTCCAGTGCTCAAGATGATGAAAGACTTCTTATTTATACAATTTATGACAACATTCAATATTTAAGTGCCAATACCACATTATTCAGTTATGGCACCCTTAAAATGGTACCAACACAGTTCACTCAGTTTACAGTGCACAGTGTAGTACTGGGTTATACTATGCCACTGATTTATGCACTAACAATGAAAAGGTAAGAAGACACTAGAATTTGCATTTGTTTGAGAAAGAAATCTCGACATTAACTCTTCATTGTGCATGATGGATTTCGAGACTGCAAATGTGAATGCAATTCGACTACTCCTACCAAATGCATAATTAAAAGGATGCTTGTTTCATTTTTCCCAATCACTGTGGCAAAAAATATCTTCTTTGGGTCTTACATGCAAGTATAAGACAACAGAAAGTAACAGCTGTAAGTGTGCATCCATGTTGTCCAGACTTCCATTTGTGCCTTTGGAAGATGTAAATGAAACTTTTGAGTACATTGTGGAGAATGCAGAAGAAAATGTAGATGACCTACTGGATTACGTTGAGAAAGTGTATGTCCATGGAAGGCATGGCAGAGGCAGAAGACCAGAAGCTCCAAGATTTCCACAAGAAACTTGGAATGTTTATGCATCAGTACAAACAGCAATCACAGGATGAACAATGGAGTGGAAGGCTGGCATAGCAAATTTCAAAAGCTAATGGTGGTGCATCATCTTTCAACTTGGAGATTTACTGAAGCATTAAAAGATAAACAGCAAGACAATGAACAAGTTATCACACATGTTCTTCGTGGTCACAACAAACACAGCCACCAACTTCACGACGATACCAACTAAATCAAACTCGTATAACCAAAATTGTTACTAGATAATTGATTACAAAGCTAAAAATCAGGATAATATATACTTGAGAGCAACTACTCATCAATTTAAGAGTAACCCTGCCGATCTTCCTGAAAAGGAAGAACAAAAATAAATGTGAAATCCAAAATTCATCATGAATTACGATAAAAATAACAAATAAAATTTTAATGAAGTTAAATGTATGTTAAATGTATTTAACAAATCATGGACCAAATGTCTCCATGGATGTTTTGGACCAGGATCAAATATCAAGGATGTTTTGGCATGGAACAAATGTCTCAATGGACATTTTAGAGAGGACCAAATTTCAAGACTTTTTTGGTGCGGGCCAAATGTCTCAAACGATGTTTTAGCAGGACAAAATATCAAGGACCTAGGACCTTTCTGGCATGGACCAAATGTCTCTGTAGACATTTTGGACAGGACCAAACGCCCTACAAGGGAACTTTGTTGCATATGTCTCCTGACTCAAAAGAGCCCAGTTTTCTTGGGTACAGACTAGGACTGGAATCACAAGATCTTAGGATCTGTACATCTTCAGCTTTACTAGATAAGGCCAGTTTTTCAAGGTGATTGTACCAAATTACATGCCCACTCTCAATGTTTTAGAGTTCTTATTGACCTCCGTCTTCACTAACATTTGCCATTATCCATACCTTTTTCATACCCCTTTTTTATATTTCTTTGAAGAATATAGAAATGCAACAAAATGCTACACAAGCCTGTATGATCACTGGGTCTACAGTGAGTAATACAGGTAACATATTTTATATTTTAGAACAAGTAAAATAATTTCATGTACATATAATTGTAAATATTTCTACTTCCCTAACAAAATGTCTGATCTTTTCTCCATAGCTTTAAAATTTCTGGAAAATTTGCATTTCTAATCTTAGCGATGCTTAGAAAAGATTTTATGCCATTAAAAAGAAATTATTACCTGGTTATTTGTACTTGGTGCTGAACTGTACAAAGTAATTACATACCTGAATTTTTAAAATATTATTTGGGAAAATCAAACAAATACTGAATGAGAATCTGTTAGTGCCAGCATTTCTTATCTCATCTAATCCTCATAACTTCCTTTTTACAGATGAGAAACAAAAGATAAGAGAAGTTTTTAATCCACAGTGACAGAGACAATTGGCGGCTGGGTCAGAATTCAAATCCAGGTCTGTCTGATGACAAAAATACCTTTATCTTTATTTATCATCACTGCCTCTTTTTACAATTTTCCTTCTAATCTATTATCTTTTCAATTTTTCACAATAAAGACACTTCGTTGTGTTGATTTTCATTTATCATCTGACAACAGGAAAATTTTAATGGGTTTAAAATCCGAAGCCCAATGAAACTGAGTAAATCTCAACTCCACCACTTTCGTGTGTGTGGACTTTGGCAAGTGAATTGACCTCCTTAAGCTGCAGTTTTCTGATCTGAATAATCATATGCATATCAGAGGATAGCTGAGGATTAGAATACAGAAATAATGGTAAACCCTTGGCATAGCGCTTCGTGCATAGTAGGTGTTTGATACACGCCAGCTATTGTCAATAACAGACACACGCCAATATTTATTAAGGGTAAAATGAGAGTAAGCCTGGCTGTTTACTACTGATTTTTGTCTTCTTTATATCCAGCAAACATCTGGTGCAGACCAGCTATCCCAGGGAGTAATTGTGATTGGGTGTCAGGGATGTCCTATGAGGGATGACATTTAGCTGAGACCTGAATGATGAGAATGAGCTGGCCATCTGGGGCAAAGCATCGCAGGGAGAGTGAGCAGCAGGAACAAAGGCCCTAAGGAAGAAAGCAGCAAGGAGGCCAGTGTGCTAAGGCGCATGGGAGGAGAAGGGTGACAGATTACATCTGGGAGGTAAGCAGGTGCCTGTTCATAGCCCGGTAGAGCACAGGAGAAAGACTGGCTATTTTTAACATCCAGTTCAGTGCTTCATCGTTAGAAGAACTTTTAAGCCAGTGAATAATATGGCACAAATAAGAAATATTTGTAGAATGAGCATTAAAAGGGTCACATGAGCAATTATATCTCTATTGCTTTAAAAAGAGATCAAGCTTTGGCACAGATAGAGCTTTTTCAAACTCTGCTCAGATGACTGGCACATTGTGGCTGCCATAACTGAACTGTTCCCCTCCACCTAATTCATATGTCGAAGCCCTCCCCCCCTCCCCCCACATGATGATATTTGAAGATGGGGGCTTTGGGAGATAATCAGAGTTAGGTGATGTCATGAAGGTAGGGCCCTGGTCTGATGGGAATAGTGCCCTTGTAAGAAGAGACACCAGAGAGCTCGCTCCCTCTCCCCATGTGAGCACAAAGGAGAAGCCACGTGAGGACGCAGCAAGAAGGCAGCTGTCTGCAAGCCAGGAAGAGGGTCTCACCGGGAAACAAATCGCCTGGCACCTTGATCTTGGGCTCTCCAGCCTCCAGAACTGTGAGATATAAATTTCTGTTGTCTAAGCCTCCCCAGCCTGTGATATTTTGTTATGGCAGCCTGAGCAGACAGTCACATGGGCCAAGATCCAGTCTGAGAAAGAAGGAACGAGCCTCAGTCAAAGCACTGGATAGATCTTACATCGTGCTTCTGCTTTAGGAGAAAAAAATGCCTCTGAAGAGCTCAGAGAGAAGAAACAGACTAATTAAACACGGAGACCAAAAAAGGAAATAGCTTTTCAAGCAATGTTATCTATTGGTTGGTTCACTGCTCCTTTCTAATTGCACCAGAGGGAAACTAGGTGATAGTATCCACTGAATTCCAGAAGACTAGGCCCAGATTTCACTCATCTGATGCAAAGTAAGAGGCAGATGATGTGAATGCCCCACCCTCCATCCCCCCAGCAAATGAGATAGTGGCACAAGCATGCTGAACAGAGGACGAAAGATCACAGGGAAGGTCAGGGGTTTATTTATTTGCTTGTGCTGCTTATGGATTTCCAAACAGATGTTACAAACGAGTATGTCAAAATATGCTACCTGTTAAGAGGTTTAAATTTCCTATTTGTTTATGCAACAAATATTTTTCCTAAGCCAATATTCTTGAGCATCTTTGAGTGCCCGACCCTATTCTGGACGTTTGGGAAAGGGCAGTGAATAAGACCAGTGCGGTCCCTGCCCACAAAGAGCTTACACTGTAGCTGGAGGGAAACAAAATAAACAAAACAAAACAAACTCAGAAAATCTCGCATTGTGAAAAATGGTTAACAATACAATAAAACGGAAAAGTGCTAGAAAATGACCGGGGAGCTGCTTCTGTCACTATTTATCTAATTCTTGTGACTAACAAATATTAATTGGAAGCTTAATATTCACTTCTGCCTTTTTTTTTGTTTTGGACCCTGAAAGAGGAAACATTCTAATCACTTTTGGTCAAAAACAATAAAATAATAAATAATCCACGGTTCTTGGGCTATTATCATTCAGTTAAATTTGTACATATACTGAGTCCTTTTGAAAGGGAAAATGGCAAACACTGTTGGATAAGTACAGCGGGGCATTAAAGTCAAACGAATGAGTTCAGCTTTCAGATGTAAGCAATTTGAAAGCAGGGATCAGGTTTTGCTCATCTCTGCATCATGCAGAGCAACCAGTGTAATTCCCGGCACTATTAACAATGTGGTAAATCTAACAAAAAGATGGGCAAATATATGAACAAACGGTTCAAAGAAAAAGAAATCCAAATGGCCAACAAACATAGTAAGATGATAAAACCAATTCATAATTAAAGAAAAATTAAACAAGTAACTTTTCCCCACAACATATCATAGTTGTGAAATTTACAAGCTTTTGTAAAAACAACCTCTCAAAATACCAGTGTTCGCAACTGCGTGTGTAAACATGAACTCTTACTCATCACTGGAGGGAGGGGTAATTGGTGCAGTCTTTTGGGAAGGCAATTGAAAAGAAATATCAAAAATGTAAATGTACATCCTGCTTGACCCAAAAATTACACCATGAACAACTCATCCCATGGATATATTTGCCAAAATGCACAAATATAAATTAGAAAGATAATCTTTATGGTATAGTTTATAAAAGTAAAAACCTGAAAATAAACCAACTGTCCATCAACACAGGACACTGATTATATAATTTATGGTATGTCTATACAGAAGAATAGTATGCAGCTGTTAAAAAGGATGGAGAGCGCTATAAAATATATAATTCAGTGAAAAAAATCAAGGAGCATTAAACATTTCTGAAACAATATATACCATATGATCCAGCTATTCCACTACTGGGTATTTATCCAAAGAACATGAAAACATTAATTTGAAAATATATATGCACCCCTATGTTCAATGCAGCATTATTCACAATAGCCAAGACTTGGGAGCAACCCAAGTGCCCATCAACGGATGAATGAATAAAGAAGATGTGGTGTATAAATACACTGGAATACTACTCAGCCATAAAGAAGATGAACTTGCGTCATTTTCAACAACATGGATGGACCTTGAGGGTATTATGCTAAGCGAAATAAGCCAGACAGTGAAGACAAATAGCACATGATTTCACTTATATGTGGAAGATAAACTAACAAACACATGGATATGGAGAACAGGTTGGTGGTTACTGGTGGGGGCGGTGGGGGGAAGGAGGTGGGGGAGGGTCAAAGGAGTAAAGGGGCATGTAGGTATGGTGACAGATGGAAACCAGACTTCTGGTGGAGAACACAATGCAGACTACACAAAAGCCAAAGTACAGTGATGTATACCTGAAATTTACACAATGCTATAAACCAATGTGACCTCAATTAAAAAAAAAAAACTCATAGAAAAATAAAGTTCTAAATTGTAGCCCCCAAAAAGAACACATTTTGTTTAAAAGAGATCTCTATACACATCAGCCTTCTTGCCAGTTAAACCCAGGCTCACTTTTTCATCCCCGGTCGGCTCCCCAGGGCACCAGGAAGTTTGCTTGCTCAAATTTCCTTTTTGTGGCCAGCTGTTACCACACTCTGCCTTACCCACCTGGGGTTTCTTTCCCTAAAGACGTAACATACAGGCTCCTCAGCTTCCCAGCTCTCTGGAAACCCCACCAGCATCCATCCCCACCCTATCCTAACTTAGAGTTCTTAAAATCAGCATAAGAATCTTTTTATTTCCATTTTAAGGTGTCCATCTTTATGCATATCAGGAAAGCAGATCTCACCTCCTCAAGGAGGACACTCTTGAAATTATCCCTCTTAACTCTCTCCTTCATCATCAATTTCTCCTTCTTTAAAGACCATCAGTTTACAAACACACACCTCCCATTAAAATAAACCACCACCACAGCAGAAACTAACAACAAAGAAAACAAAAATAATAATAATATCCACATCCCTCTGCTGCCTTTTACAGCGAAATCCTAAAATGAATTGTTTATACTTGCAAGCTCCATTTCTTCACATTCTCTCTGCAGCCTACTCTAATCAGGCCTTGGCTCCCTCCAGGCCAGGGAAATCTCTCCTGCCAAGGTCATCAGCAATCTCCATCTTGCCAAATCTAATAATCAAGTCTTAGCTTCACCTTATTCATTTTTTACTTTTGGAAACATATTTATCTCTAGGATTCAGTCTCCTTTAATGGCTCCTCCTTTTCTTAACTGACTTATGTATATCGGAGTGTCTGAGGTCAGATCCTTGGACATCTTCTCTTGTCACTCCATAGGTGATCGCATCTGGATCCATGGCTTTAAATGGTATCTATTCACTGATAGCTCCTAGATTTCTTTCTCTAGCCTCAGCCTCTACCTTGAGCTCCAGACTGGTGTAGCCAACTATCTTCTTCTTATCTTCTCTTGGAGATCTAATATGCATCTCGAACCAAACATGATCAAAACAGAACTCTCGATGTCATCTCCCACCAACAAACCAACCCAGTCCCTCCACAAGGATTTACCATTTTACACCATGACATGATATTATAATTATGTTTATGGTCCATCTCACTCACTTGAATGTAAGTCTCATGAGAACAAGGATTTTGTATTATTTCTTGCTATATGTCCAGTGCCTAGACCAGTATCTGGCAAACAAAAGGTGTTCAATAAATATTTGATGAATGCAGAATAGCAGGAGAAAGAAAGTAAAAATAGTAAACACTGGAGGGGCTGGCCCTGTGGCCAAGTGGTTAAGTTCGCGCGCTCCGCTGCTGGCGGCCCAGTGTTTCGTTAGTTCGAATCCCGGGCGCGGACATGGCACTGCTCATCAGACCACGCTGAGGCAGCGTCCCACATGCCACAACTAGAAGAACCCACAACGAAGAATACACAACTATGTACCGGGGGGCTTTGGGGAGAAAAAGGAAAAAATAAAAAAAATCTTTTAAAAAAAAAAAATAATAATAATAAACACTGGAAAAGCTACAAATATCAAATAACTATAAAGATCCTTTCCTTTTTTAAAAAAATTTTTATTGAGGTCATCATAGTTTATAACATTTTAGGTCGCAGTTGTACATCACTATTTGTCAGTCACCGTAAAAAGGTGCCCCTTTACCCCTTATGCCCACTGTCCAACCCCCTTCCCTTCCGGTAACCACTAATCTGTTCTCTTTGTCCATGTGATAGTTTATAAGGATGCTTTCTTAATAGTTCTTCCTAATCAGTAGAAAAGTGTACATTTTTCTTGAATAATTTGGAGGAAATCTGCCATATTATTATAGCGTTATTTCTGGAGGTAGAGATAATCAACTATTTTTGTCTTTAGCGACTGGTTCCTTCCATCATTCTCCTAGTTATCAAGTGATTCTGACAAGGGGGAGAAATAACCGTGACCTAATAGGTCATTCAAGTGTCCCTAGATGCAAAGGTATTATTTACATCTTTACATTATTTACCAATAGGCAGTTGTTTTTCCAATCTAAATATTCCTTCTTCCTACACTGGAAAGTCAATTTAGGCAACATTTCATAATTTTCTCTTCTGACTTAAAAATAAAATCAGACCACTGGGTATTTTTAACATTCCTTTTCCACACTTGCCTCTCTGTCACCAAAAGTCTTTACATCTATTGGAGAGAGAATTGGAAGCAATGTTGGCTGTCCTTCAGGTGTCCTGATTCTGAGATTGAAGTCCAGTGAGTACCACGTCCAGCGCTGGAATTTGAAATTAGACCTTCTCAGAGAATTTAACCAAATTGGGGCTTTGTGATATTCTTTAAGTAATTCTTAAACTTAATAGGAGCCAGGTTAAAGTTAGGTATATTTTATCCACCATACTTCACGTTTCTTGAGAAGAAAAGCTGAGGGATGCTCCTTCCTTCCAGATGTCAATCTTGCTTCAACCCAATACTCAAATCCTAAAATGCCTGCGGTGCCAAGTTGCAATTTCATCCTTTTTTTTCTTAAACTATTGCTTATTGGGCATTTAGCCTATTAACTATTCCAAGAGCTTTGCACTATCTCATTTAATCCTCAAAGTATCCCTACATGGCAATATTATGCTCATCTAACAGATTAAGAAACTGAAGCAGCAAAAGGTAAATAACTTGCTCAGAGCCATCATTGAAACCCACATCTGTCTGACTCCTGATACCATGTTTTAACCACAGCCTCTTTTGCTTTCTTTGTCCTTGCTGATGATATGGATTATATTATCATCTGGATTTTATTATTATTATTATTATTATGTATCACCTCTGCTTAAAATGTTTTGAGGTCATTTATAATAAATTATGTATATATATTATAAAGCAGCTAAAATAAACTAGGAAATTTTAGAAAATGAAAAAAGAAGCAAATGTCCTTGAGAAGTATGACCACGAGCCTTAACATGATGTAGCTACCAGGACTAAGAAGTGAGACCTCTTGCGTCAACATGACTTAGTTGTTTGTTCCAGGAAACTGCCCGGGGTAGATAAGACTGCCAACCGATAATTCAAGTCACTGTTTGCTTTAGGTAAATCAGTTGATCTTAGACAACAAACTTCTCCCCAGGGCAAAGAGCTCACACACCAAACAGCAACATCCCGACTAGCTTTCAAGGAGTCACTTTGAGCTTTAAACTGAGCTCTCTGATTCCCAGCAAACAAGTGAAAAAGGAAATACACAGAGCCATCCAATTCTAGTTATCTGATTAAAAAAATGAGATATTCAAGAGAAATACATTTCTTCACTGTCATTTTTATCCCTCTTGTACAGATGAAGAAACTGAGGCTTAGAAAGAATATGAGGTTTACAAGAGATTCCACTGAAAGGAAGCTGTGGGACCTGAATTTGAACTCAACTCTTCTCTGACTTCTAAGTCCATATTTTTAAACATTACATCATGCTGCTGATAAGAGTGTACAGCTTTCTAATACTCTATGTCAAGAGAAGGCTAAAAGTTAAGAAAAAATGGGGGAGTTGACAGACTGCATGTCACTTGGGCCATGGCCCTTGAATATCTGTCAGCTGGGTTTTTGACAGGAATAGAATAACAAGTAGGCAATTGAAGGTAATGCTGTCTGATGACAGCCTCCAATATCCTGTGCTGCAAATTGAAGGGAGATGCATATGTTTTGGGTACCACACAAGCAAGTGGCAAGGCTGATATTCCACTAAAAATGATGAAAAGCCTGCTGTGACGATTTGATTGGATGTAGGGGTTATTTGCATAATGGGGAAGGGCAAAGATGGACACAGGGTCAGTTGGTTTCTGTCATACTGAGCACCTATTAGCAGAAAAAAAAATTAGACTGGAAAATTCTATAAGTATGTACTATTAGCTCTCTATTTCAAATACAAAAGGATCTTAGTATTGAGTTTTGCAACGTCTGGTTGTGAATATCATTAGTTTCCATCTTTCATTTTACAAAATATATATGAAAGCAATGGTTTTAATTTTAGAACAGTTGATAAAGAACGATTCTTCTTACCTGTGGACTATTGAACTAATGATTTCCAAAAGCCACTCTTAGAAGAAATACTAAATCAGCACAGTTAAAAAAAAAAAAAAAGCAAGCCTGAGCTTGTCTTCCAAACCGTTCTATCGATCAACGACCCAGGCGCGTTGAGAATCTAAAAACTGAATCAGACTGCTGAGATATGAATTAAAAATTAAAGGGCACCAAGATAATGGAAATAGAGGAAAGAATAAGAGGAAGACAGTACTAGTAAACTTTGAACACATTGTTACGTGGCAATAATGACCAAGAGAATCCCAGGGATATCTGTAGGAAAAGAGAATAAGAGAATAGGACAGAAATAAGACAGAAGAGACCGAAATAGGACAGGATAGAAAAACAGAATACAGTGAAGACAATAAAGTAGGCATCCTTTTGGAAAAGACAACGTCAGTGTCTTTAAGAAAGGAATCAATTTTACTTAAAGGGAAATTATGAAGAAAATCACTCAAACAGAAAAATGCTTTATTTATTTAGAAACTATGTATGTAATTACCTTCTCAGACCTGCTAAGAAATTTGAAGACTACGGAATATTTAGGAAACAGGAACTTAATCGAAACCTATTCTTGGCCCATCAGACTGGAGGAAATAAGATTAAATTTGACTACATACCTGTGTTTTTCTGATAGTCAAAGTAAAAATATTGAGAATGTCATCAGAAATGTAAACACTTAACTCCAGGACTTATGCCAATTCCAAAGGCTTGTAAATCATGTTTTAAAATACTATGTCAAATCACAAAAGCCGTATATTGTAGGACATAGTAATAATGTTCTAAATATGTCTATTCTTCAGTTGAATTGAAAACGCCTTTACTCACAGTTCTTTCATTTCTTTTGTTCTCCAACATTACAAAAATATTCTGGTTTTTTGTTTGCTTGCTTTTGTTTTGTTTTGTTTTTTCTACTTTCCTCCCCCATATCCCCCCAGTACGTAGTTGTATATTTTAGTTGTGGGTCCTTCTAGTTGTGGCATGTGGGATGCCACCTCAGTGTGGCCTGACAAGCGGTGCCATGTCCGCGCCCAGGATCTGAACCAGTGAAACCCTGGGCCGCCAAAGTGGAGCACTCGAACCCAACCACTCGGCCATGGGGCCAGCCCCACGTTTTTGGGCTTTTGTTTGGTGAGGAAGATGTTCCTGAGCTAACATCTGTGCCAATCTTCCCCTACTTTGTATGTGGGATGCTGCCACAGCGAGGCTTGATGATTGGTGTATAGGTCTGCACCGGGGATCCGAATCCGTGGATCCCGGGCCACCAAAGCAGAGCACATGAACTTAACCACTATGCCACCAGGCCAGCGCTGTTTTTTGTGTTTTTTTTTGAGATTGTAATTTACTCTGATTCTCCCAGTTTAAACTGTTTATGATAAATTTGAATAAAAAGTATAGATGAGAATTTAATACTCTTATTAAAAGAGGGCACCATGCTAAAATGGTGCTGGGACATTTAGTCATTTAAGGGAAGATTTTTTTTTTTCCTTTTTCTCCCCAAAGCCCCCGGGTACATAGTTGTATATTCTTCGTTGTGGGTCCTTCCAGTTGTGGCATGTGGGACGCTGCCTCAGCGTGGCTTGATGAGCAGTGCCATGTCCACACCCAGGATTCAAATGAATGAAACACTGGGCCGCCTGCAACGGAGCACGTGAACTTAACCACTCGGCCACCCCCTTAAGGGAAGATTTTTAATTTAAACTCTCAAATTGTTCCACCCACCAAAATGAATCTCACATAGATTAAAGCACTAAAAAAAGTAAAAATTAAACCATAAAAACTGACAGAAACGAGCATTAAATTGCTATAATTTTGAGACAGGTGAATGGAAATAGAAGGAAGAAAAAACATTCTAGGCTTAAAACCACTAAAAGGAATCTCATAGGAAACAAGCAGTAGATTTAAAAACAGAATTGCCAAAACTTTAGTGTGTCAAAAGTAAAATAAAAAGGCAAATAACAAACTGGGGGAGATACTCACAGAAAATGATTTAAAAAACCTAATAATTTCTTGAAGCACCCGTAAATAATAGAAACACTAAAACCTAATAAATAAACGTGCAAAAATTTAAGGAATAGAAATTTTCCTTAATTAATGAATTGATTTATTCATTAATTATTCCACAAGTTAATGAAAGTGGCAAATTTCTCATTGATCCATTTGTTCTTTTTTCTGGGTGTCTATGCCAAGCTCTGTGCTGGGATACACTGATGAACAAGGTAAGCCACATCCCCACCCCTCGATGTCCTTGTAAACACCAAAATGCCACTATTCACCTACTAAATAAGCAACCTGAAAGAGTTATAAAGCTTAACACTTGCCGGGGGTCAGCAAAACGGGAATTCTTTGCTATTACTAATGGGAGCATAAATTGCTTTAATACTTAGAAAAGCAATACAGCTATACGTATGATCTTGAAAAAAACAAAAGTCCTGTACCATTTGATCCAGTAATTCTACTTCTGGAATACTATCCTCAGGAAATAATTCTAAATACTTTAAAAAAATATATGCCAACAGCAATGAAATAATATAATAGCTAACACGGACTCAGTGCTAACTACGTGCCAGGTGCTATTCCAAGTGCATCACGTGGAGGGGTTCATTTAATCCTCACAACAGCCCAGGAGGTAGGTATTGTTATTAATACCACTTAATAGATAACTATCTTGAGGCCCAGACAGGATAATTCACGTGCCTAAGGTTAATCAGCTAATCCGTGATAACCAGTGTTAAACCCTGGCAAATGTGGAGATGAATACACAGGCAAAATCTGCACTTAGCTCTAAAAATCCAAAACTTCTAACTCCAATTAATTGCAAAGTGTTAAGTAATACACTTGTAAGAGATTTTACTTAATACAGTTTTTCTTTTGTGCATCTGCTTTATCCAACATGAAATGTTACATTGCTCACCTTCAATAAAATTTCCTGGGAATCCAGCTAAAAAAGAAAAAGAAGATAAAGATGCCCGGGTCCTATCCATCCAAGAAGAACAACTGTTTTTAGCCTGTGATTTGGTGGAAGGTGTGAGGGAAGTCTGTCTCCAGAAGCAGGTGGAGCAGAGCACTAAGACTCCAGTTAGACTTCACAAGGATTCTTGTTTAATTCAACCTCCATAATCCTGACTTGACTCTGCATTACAGAAAGAAGGACAACTCAGAGTTGTTAATAGAGAACTGATCCATTTCAAGGCCATCTAAGAAATCCATTACAAGAAATGAAGGACTTGGCATTAATCTTTAATTAATAATGCTTCTCTTAGTCTGGAGAGCCAAACGGTGTCCACTGGATGTTTCCCAAGGGGCACTACTCAGGCTGTGTACTTACAGGATGCCAGGCAGGTGTGTCCTGCTTTAACTCAGGCAACTACCATGCAATAAACAGCCCAGGGGAAGAGAGGGCCTTCCAGTACTAGAATTAATCACATATTCATTTTATGCCCCTGAATAGTCTAGTAAAGGCAGACATTGCCTTACACATGCTGGTATTTCCAGCAGGGTTTGGTACAGCATTTGCACAGAGTAGGTGCTTAACAGAAGGTCATTCCCGAAGGAGAAATTTTGCAGCAAATTAAAATACAGCACAGAATTTCCATTTCTCTTTGCCACAGAGTCTGAAAACTTGAGGTTACATATGACTATCTGCACATACACATCGAAAACACTTGCCAACTCAATAGTATTTCAATTGGAAGCCTAATAGTGGATTTTCCCATCACAATAAGAGTTAGGTAATAACATTGTCTGACCTTGGAGTGACTCATTGCCCTTCTCTGTTGAATGGCTGCAGAAGAAAGGGTGATGCAGAATAAACGGATGGATAAGCACACTGCAATAAGGTGGGCATTGCCAACTCTACTTTTCTGAATCCTATTAATTTTAAACTATCTTCACTCTCTGTTCTAATGGCAAGTGCCTCAAATAGATTAAGGTATAATAAAGAATTGATTACTAACCAAAGTTATATATTTATTATTTTTATTCTTCTTTCTTTCTTAACGGTATAAAATATGCATTTCCAATAGGGGGTGGTATCACCTGTGTGGTAGGCTGAATAATGACTCCCCCTGCAAGATACCCAGGTCCTAATTCCCGGATTTTGTGAATGTTACCTTCTACAGTAACAGAGACTTTGCAGATGGGATTAAGTTAAGGATTTTGAGATGGAGAGATTATCCTGGATTATCTGGGTAGACCCTAAATGTAATCACAGTATCCTTAGAAGCGGGAGGCAGCGGAAGATTTGACACAGAAGAAGAAGGCAATGGGATATTGAAATGAGACATTACACTGTTGGCTTTGAAAGATGGAGAAAGAGGCCATGAGCCAAGAATGCAAGGAATGCAGTTCTAGAAGCTGGAAAAGGGTGGAAGCTGGAAGGGGAAATGGACCCGCCTCTAGTGCCACCAGAGGGAGTATAACCCTGTCAACATCCCTTACTTTAGCCCAGTAATCTGCAGACTTCTGACCTCCAGAACTGCAAGAGAATAAATCTGTGTTGTTCGAAGCCACCAAATTTGAAGTAGTTTGTTAGAGCAGCCATAAAACTTAATACAGCCCCCATGGCGGGGGGGGGGGGGGGGGCGGGAATAGGTCCTTGGGGAAGCAAAAAAAATCCTAGATATTACAATGGTTTTTGATCCTCCCAAGCTCAACCTTACCCTACAAAATCCTATTCCTCAGTATTTAATTTGGTGGCAATGAGGAAAAAATGTCTGAAAAGGCTCTGTAAGGAGATAATCATGAAAAAAAGATTTTTATTACTCTTAAAACCCAGTTTCATTATTATTAATAGTTGGGGGCAAAAGGGGTATTGTTATCCTGACAGGTTCTTTTAGATCCTTCACTCTAACAACTGAGTTCACCATCCAGAAAAAGTCTGCTGGCCACTTCTTTGTACAAGTAGCCAGATTTCTACCTCATTGTTTAAAAACCATTGTGGGGGTATATTGTGTGCCAAAATCCATCAGGAATTACATTTTGATATTCTAGATTTCTTTTTCTTTCTTTTTTTTTTTGAGGAAGATTAGCCCTGAGCTAACATCTGCTGCCAATCCTCCTTTTTTGCTGAGGAAGACTGGCCCTGAGCTAACATCCATGCCCATCTTCCTCCACTTTATATGTGGGATGCGTACCAGAGCATGGCTTGCCAAGCAATGCCATGTCTACACCGGGGATCCAAACTGGCGAACCCCGGGACACCAAAGCGGAATGTGAGAACCTAACTGCTGCACCACTGGGCCAGCCCCTAGATTTCTCTAATGTAATGCAGGCAGTGAGGTTTTTGCATATTGTGATAGTCTCAGGAGACATATTTAGTTACAATTCTGCTTTTTGAAAAATTGTTTTAGTGAAACCAAAACTCTATCGGACTACTATTATTTCTAAATCTAAATACTTTTAATATTATTGAACAAATGATGATAAGGAAGCTAGTTAAGAAGGTAATCAATGTATAGCCTTTCTTATGGGATGCCTAGTATGCTACCTTAATTCAAATAGAAAGTGAAAGTTTGGGTGTATTAATACATCTAGTATGATTGGTCTACAATGTTTACTTTTAAAAAATATCTGTGTAGATTAAGCATTGAAAAGTATAATTCAAGACATATATCAAAATTCATTATATCCCTAAGCTCACGCATTAATTTGCTCCTGCCTTGCTCAAGTATAAGTTTCCTATAACCTTCCAGAAATTAAGTTCTGAGTAGATTCAGGTATCCGTGATTGTTAGATTAAGCTATAAATTCCCTTAGGAGAATTAAATGGCTGGACAGAATTTTAATCAGGCTAGACCTGCCAGCCAGGATGTTCTCTGGAAATAGAGGTCAAGATGTAAAAAAAGATGCAAATTGTCCACTCAGCACTCCAGCTGAAATGCTGATTGCGCGTTACCACTCCTCCTACACAGTCTGCACCGGGAGCAAAGCCTGAGTGGAGATGGGAGACCAAGCCCGAAACTGACCCGAGCTACTCTTAGTCCAAGAACCAATGTAGACAAAAGGGGCTGCGCACAGATCTTTATTCTTCTTTCCAAGAGGTGGAAAACTGGTGTTTGACCCTATTCACAAGATAGGAAAGGGAAGGGAGGAGGCAAGAGGAAGGAAGGGAAGGAGGAGAGAGAGGAAGGTAATCCATAGATATGCTAATATATATGTTATATATATAATCTACATAAAGTATATATATATGTGATCCATATATATGCTAAGTATATAACATACCAGTTCCACATTTTAAAAAGTAGACTTTCACTGTTTATTTTAAAATGATAGAAAGATAACTGTTAAAAAACTTAATTACCTTCTAAACAAAGAGACAATGCAAGATTACTATAAAGCCAGATTTTTATTTTACCTATGTCATCTCCAGAGCTGCCATTTTCACAGTTTGCCCTGATCAATGCTCTTTCACCATTTCTAACTTTAGCTTGAACTTCCCTGCAATTTCCCATTGAATTCTCCATTTGGCGCTGGTTTAATGACTGCCTATTACACAGGAAGTTGATGTAATTGTCACATCAGGCCAGAAGTTTATGCCTCTTCTCATTATCTAATGCAAACAGGAAAGAGTTGCAAGCAAAAATGGTACTATTTTGAAGCTGTTCCCAAAGGATGTCCAACATCTAGACGTTGGAAATATTTACATATGCTTTCATTTTTGAAGTCCCCCCCGCCAATGTTTGGGATTATGGAGACAGAGGCCCTTATTGCCTCCCCACAATAACCTCAAAAAGGCTAAAGATACTTTTGAATAAAGATCAACGGACATCATTTTCAGAACTAGTCAAACGCTGTTGTATTAGTTCTCACTGACAAATATAATAACCCAACTTTTTAAATCGTTGAAAAAAAAATTTCCAATCCTTAAAGAGAGAAATTAAATGTATATGCTCCTGACCACAATGCACGCATTGTAATGGACAGGCACTCCCTCTAAGAGCATATGGGGTTACAGCAGGCATGAGGAGGATTTTACAGATGTGTAGAATGCACGGCCTCCCTTGCCTTAATGGAAACCTGACTCTCCCCTGGGGACTCCGCTTTCAGAACATTCTCCCCGGCTCCTCCCCTAAAACTCCTCTGCTTTAAATTTCATGTCATCATTAGTTTTTCTTTTTAAGCTGGAGAATGTATATATATTTTAAACACAAATTAACAGTAACGTCCACTGGGACAAGGTAGTGGCAGCAGGGTGGGCACAGACCCTGTATACTGTCCACCATTCAGCATCGATATTGTCACCTACCAAACACCAACTCCTTCCCGCTCATTTCTCTAAGATGTTAGCTCCTGGCTCACTGTCACATCTCCAGAACTTCTGGTCTTAATTCTCGGCATTCTCAATATGCATATACATTCCCGGAATTCCTCCTCTGGAGGAACCTTCTCCTCCTGCTTCAGCCACTCATTCCCATGCTCATACCTTGGTGATTCACTCTCCCAAGTGATTATGTCATGACTTCTCTCTCCTCAAATCCCCAGTGCCTCCCCCATCTTCCGGGCTCAGCTGCTCATCTTACTTCCTGCTTCAGTGAGAAAACCGAAGCAGCCTGAAGAGGACTTGCAAAGACTCTCTTCATTCACACCTGCCAGTGTAGCAGCAGGTGCACCCACATACTCCACTTTCCCAGGCATTACCATAGATGAAACTTCCTTGCTCCTTTCCAAAGGCAATCCCTCCATTTTGCACCAGATCCAATTCCCTTCTCTTTCTCTCAAGGAAATCAAATGCCCTAGGTATTCTCCCCTTCTCCTCTTACAGCATTACATTTTCCCTCTCTACTGGGTCAGACCCACCAACAATCAGCCTTCACATATTTCTTTCATCTTAAAAACAAAAGGACAAAAACCAATGACTTTCTCTTGAGCCCGTTTTGTCCTCTAGCTACTTCCTCAATTCTTTGCTTCTTTGCAAACAAACCAACTCATGAAAAAGTCACCTCTATTCTCCGTCTTCAACTCTTCTCCTTTTACTCTCTCTTAAAGCTGCTCTAATCAGGCTTTTGCTCCCACACTCCAGAGAAACTTCTCTCGCTGAGGTGACCAATGACGCCATGTTGCTAAATCCAGTGGTCAGCTCACTGTCCTTGTCCTGTCTGACCTATCAGCAGCATTTGCACTGTTGATCTCTCCCTTTGTAGACCCGACTTGCTTCATGTGACTTCCAGGAACCATTCTCTCTTTATTTTCTTTCGACTCACTAACGATTATTTTTAGTTTTCTTTTAGTTTTCCTTCTTATTCCCAACCTCTCAGGGCTGAGGTGGCCCAGGACTCAGTGCTTGGACCCCTTCTCTTTTCTATCCACACTTCCAGCCTTGGTGATCTCACTGATGTGCCTTAAATAGCATCTATCTGCTGATAATTCCAAAATTTGTATTTCTAACCCCAGATTTCTCTCCCAAATCTATGCCCTCATCTCCTACTACCCATTCAACATCTACACTTCAAGGTCTAATCGAAATTTAAAACTTAACATGTCTAAAACAACTTCTGATCTTTCCTCCTAAAACTTGTTTGCTCTGAAGCCCTCCCCATCTCAACTGATGATAATCCCATTTTTCAAGTCGGTCAAGCTAAAAACCTTGGACTGGAGATCTTTTCTCCTCTTTATCTCTTATTCTCTACAACCAATCCATTAGAAAGTCATGTCGGCTTCACTCTCAAAATATATTCAGAGTATGACTTCTTCTCACCACCCCTACCTATCAGCCTGGCCCAAACCACCATCTTCTCATAACTGGATGACTGCAATAACCTCCTACTCTTATCCTTGTCTCACTAAGGTCATGTCACTCCTTTGCTCAACACTTTCCAAAGAACTCCCCTTTCACTCAAAGTAAAAGCCAAAATCCTTCTAATGGTCTATAAGGCCCTACATGATTTGGCTTCCTGTTACCTCTCTGACTTCATCATGACGGTGCGGTATTAGCAAAAAAGACAGACATACAGATCAACAGAACAGAACAGAGAGTCTAGAAATAGACCTAAACAAACATGGCCAGTTCGTTTGACAGAGGTGCAAAGGCAATTTAACGGAGAAAGACGAGTCTTTCCAACAAATGATAGCGGAACATTTGAACATTTATATGCCAGAAAAATGAATCTCAACTTAAACCTCACACCTATATAAAAATTAACTCAAAATGGATCATAGATCTAAATTTAAAACTATAAGCTTTTAGATGAAAATGTAGGAGAAAAATCTTCCTAACTTGGGGATGGAGAAGGTTTTTTTAAACCTGATATCAAAAGCATGGTGAATTTGGGGCTGGCCTGGTGGCTCAGCAGTTAAATTTGCACGTTCCACTTTGGTGGCCCAGGGTTTGCCGGTTCGGATCCCAGGTGCACATATACACATTGTGTCCCACATATAAAGTAGAGGAAGATGGGCACGGATGTTAGCTCAGGGCCAGTCTTCCTCAGCAAAAAAGAGGAGGATTGGCAGCAGATGTTAGCCCAGGGCTAATCTTTCTCAAAAAAAAGCATGATTTTTTTTTTGTTTTATTTTTTATTTTTTTGCTGAGGTATAGTTGACATACAATGTTAGTTATATCAGTTTCAGGTGTACAATATAATGATTTGACATTTGTATATATTGTGAAAAGATGACCGCAACAAGTCTAGGTAACATCATCACCATTCATAGTTACAAGATTTTTTGTGTGTGATGAGAACTTGTAAGATCTGCTCTCTTAGCAACTTTCAAATATACAATACAATATTATTAACTATGGTCTCCATGCTGTAATTACATCCCCGGGACTTACCTATCTTATACCTAGAAGTTTGCTTCTTTTGACCACCTTCACCCATTTCCCCCAGCCCCTGTGCCCGAATAAAATTTTTTTCTTGATACATTAGACTTCATCAAAATGAAAAACCTTGTGCTCTGCAAAAGACACTTTAAAGACAGCGAAAAGACAAACCAAATACTAGGAGAAAATATTTGCAAGTCACATATCTCACAAAAGTCTTGTATCTAGAACATGAAAAGAATCCTCAAAACTTACCTAAGAAAGAAACAACATAATTAAAAAATGGGCAAAAGCCTCAAATAGAAACTTTACCAAGGAGAATATATGGAAGGCAAATTAACACATGAAAAGATGCTTAATATTATTAGCCATTAGGGGAATTCAAACTAAAACCATGATAAGATACCACTACACACTTATTAGAATGGCTAAAATAAAAAATACTGATAATATCTAGTGCTGGAAAGAATGAAGGGAAATTAGAAATCTTACACATTGCTAGTGGAAATGCAAAATGGTGCCGCCATTCTGGAAAAGTTAAACATACACTTAGCATCAGCCCCAGAATTCCCACCCTCCTGGATATTTACCCTAGAGAAGTGAAAACTTAGGTTCACACAAAAATATAAGTGTATATGAACGTATATAGCAGCTCTATTTGTAACTGCCACAATCTGAAAATAACCCAGATGTTCTTCAATAGGTGAATCAATTAAAAAAAATTGTAGGATATCTAGACAGTAGAATACTGTTTGGCAACAAAAGGGAAGAAACTATTGATATAAGCAACAACTTATGCTGAGAGAAAGGACCCAGTCTCACAACGTTACACACTGTATGATTCCATTTATATGATATTCTCCAAAAGACAAAACTATAACGATAGAGAATAGGTGACTGGTTATAAGAGACTGGAGTGGGGGCGGGCACAACTGCAGAGGACTAGCAGAGCACCGAGAAGTTTGTGAGGGATGAAATTGTTCTGCATCCTCACTGTGGTTGTGGTTACGTGAATCTATATCTGTATTAAAATTCATAGAATTATACACCCAAAAAAATCCTATGAGCCTATAATTTAAAATTAATCTTACAAACCTATTAATGTAACTTATCTTTCCCAAAGGTACAATCAAATGTCAATTATTTAAAGGCAAATTGTCTGTATATTGTTAAACTTTGCTTTCAAATTCCTGATGGTGTTAATAGGGAGAGGTATTTGTTTACTGTAGCCCAGCAAGTGTTGGAAAGAAGATCTTTTTGACCAAAAGAATATCGCTTGGGCCAGCCTGGTGGTGTAGTGGTTTAGTTCATGCACTCTGCTTCAGCAGCCCAGGGTTTGCAGGTTCAGATCCCGGGGGCGGACCTACACACCACTCATCAAGCCATGCTGTGGCAACATCTCACACACAAAAAGTAGAGGAAAAATTGGCAAAGATGTTAGCTCAGCAACAATCTTCCTCAAGCAAAAAGAGGAAGATTGGCAACAGATGTTAGCTCAAGGCCAATCTTCCTCACCAAAAAAAAGACAGAAAAGAAAAGAAAAAGAAAAAAATACCGCTCTTTTCAGTGGAATCAATAAACTAATAGGCAGGCACTGACATGGTTAAGAGCAGGAACTCTAGAATCAGATTGCCCAGTTTAGGAGGCCAGCTTGACTTCTTGCTGGACAAGGTGTTTAGCCTCTCTTTGCCACACCTGTAAAGGGGGCAAGGAAAGAGAGAAAACAGAAACAGTGCACGCCTTGCACCCCTATGTTCATTGCAGCATTATTCACGATAGCCAAGATGTGGAAACATTTTAAATTTAAACATTTTAAATATGTGTTGTTTCTTCTAGTGGTGTTGGGATGTCAACCATTACTCCATGCTACTGTCAGAGGTGCTGGGGCCTCTCCCTTTACTCCAATCCATCTTGCTAACCTAGGTGCCCATCAAGGGACAAATGGATAAAGAAGATGTGCTATATATACTCAATGGAATACTACTCAACCACAAGAAATGATGAAATGTGGCCATTTGTGACAACATGGATGGACCTAGAGGGTATTATGCTGACTGAAATAAGTCAGAGGGAGAAAGTCAAATACCGTACGATCTCACTGATAAGTAGAAGATAAAAACAACGACAAACACATGGCAACGGAGATTGGATTGGTGGTTACCATAGAAGAAGGGGGGAGGGGGAGGGCAAAAGGGGTGATTAGGCACATGTGTGAGGGGATGGACTATAATTAGTTTTTGGGTGGTGAGCATGATGCAATCTACACAGAATTCGAAATATATTACGATGTACATCTGAAAGCTATATAATGTTATAACCCAAAGTTACTGCAATAAAAAAAAGAAAGAAACAGTGCATGCCTTGCAAGCTTGTTGAGAGAGTTAAACAAGATGATGAATGCGAAGCGCTGAGTATCATGCTTGGCGCGTGGTAAGCTCTCATAAGTGATATTATGATATCATTTTATTGATATCATATCATATTATGATCAAAATCATATGATATATGACATAATAATAGGAAAATATTATTAGTTACTTAAACCAAGTAAAAATAGTGACAGTTCTTCACTGTTTGGTGCTTTGCATCATTCCAGAGAGGTGTGAGGTCCACTCTCAACAAGGAAAGAAAGCTGAAGAGATACTGGGACATGCCATGGAAATAGCTTTCCAGCTCTTCCCAAGGCACGTCTTGACAGAATGGCAAAATCATCACTCAGCTGGAAGTGTCAATTTCATCCAGCTATGTGTAAACAACTTCCAATGACTAATTATTCATCCAGAAACATCAAAGACTATAAGAAAAGCATTAATAAAATAGTTTAATCTTTTCTCCGTGACTTGGGCCATCAGAAAGCACATTCGAGGCTGTACTGAGAATAAAGCAGTGACCCTTCCAAGAACCAGCAGGTACGAAAGCCTGTTTACACTGACAGGAAGAGCACCCAGACAACTCTCCTCTTTCAACCTACTGGCTTTTAAATATGTGTTGTTTCCTCTAGTGGTGTTGGGATGTCAACCATTACTCCATGCTACTGTCAGAGGTGCTGGGGCCTCTCCCTTTACTCCAATCCGTCTTGCTAATTTATTGTTTCTGTCTTGCCAGGTGTGAATAAGTCTGATTACCAAACTTTGAAACAATAAATAACACTTACATAGTCCTCTATTTCTTATAAAGCACTTTCATGAAAAATATCTCACTTTATCCTCATAAAAATCATGGGGAGGAGAATAGGTGTTATATCATAATGTTTATATGGGAAATGAGAAGTTTAATGACACAACTGGTAAAAAGGTTAAGTTAGGACCTGAACTCCGATTTCCTGCTTTCTAATTCCACACTACTACCAAACCACCTATTTATGAAATAGAAGCAAATCAAGTTTCAAAAAGTAGCTGAGAGACTCTCCTTTGAATAAAGTGAATATGCGCTGGTGGCTGAGGTCCATGGCATCTAATCTGGCTGTTTAGATAAAGTTTTCCACTTACTTAGTCACAGCAGGTACCACTTACTTGTAGTTTTACTGAGACAAAGATGAGTGTAATATTACTGTACGTAATGTCATATGTTGTCTTAGTCCATTAGAGCTGCCATTACAAAATACCATAGGCTAGGGGCTTAAACAACAAGCATTTATTTCTCACAGTTCTGGCAGCTGAGAAGTCCAAGATCAAGGCGCCGGCAGAGTCAGTGTCAGGTGAGGCCCCACTTCCTGGTTCCACAGATGGCCAACTCCTTGCTGTGTCCTTACATGGTGGAAGAGGCAAGGGAGCACTCTGGGGTCTCTTTCAGAAGGGCTCTAATCCCATTCATGAGGGCTCCACCCTCATGACCTAATCACCTCCTAAAGGCCCCACTTCCAAATACCATCACATTGGGGATGAGGTTTCAACATACGAATATTAGGGGGACACTACAGTATATGTTGTCTAAAACACAGCTCACTATTTCCACAGATACTAAAGACTAAGAGGAAATGGTTTGTAAACACATTTAGTGTTTTCACATTGCAAACAACCACTCATTGTTGAATTTTTGCTCATTGATGCTTCCCAAGCACCCTAGCATCTGGCTCATAGTAACCACTGAAGAGACCTCTGTTGAATGAATGAATGTATGACCGAAAAGTCGAAAATCCAAAAAGGTGAAAACCATAAGATGAGAAACTGAAAACCTGGGTCCATAATGGTTCAAATTATCAAGGATTTCCAACAGGGGTGAAGACAGTCAATAGTACCATGGTTTTAAAAGGCAGACACACATTTTTAAGAGACACTGGATGTCAGTCTAAGAAGGTAAGGCCTTCTGAAACCATGTCACATGAGGAAGTACAAATGGATCTAGATATGTTTAGTCTTAGAAAGAGAAGACAAGATAGTTCTCCAAAATATTTGAAGCTGTTGGGCACGGGCTAAAATTGTTCAGTGGAATAGGAAACTAAAAAAATGGATTCTCTGTAGATCCAGAGGCTAGAAATATGGCCAGTTGGTGAAAATTATAAGGAGTCAACTTTGCACTGAACGAAAAAAGAGCAGATTAACAATTAGAGCTGCCAAGCAACAGGATGGGCAGCCTTGGGAGGGAATTAGAAGACAGGGAACAATAATTTCATTGTGTCCGGCATTTGACATGGCACCTGTACATTAGTATTATCAACTCCATGTTGGAAGTAAAAAAAGTGAAGCTTAGAGAACAAAAGTGACTTGTCCAGTATCACACAGCTGATAAGGGGCACAGCTGGAATGCAAACCCAGGGGTAGCTAACTCCCAAAGCATGTTCTTTCAGTTCAATTCAACTCGACAAATACTACTTTTTTGTTTTTTGCTGAGGACAATTCACCCTGAGCTAACATCTGTGCCAATCTTCCTCTATTTTGTATGTGGGATGCTGCCACAGCACGGCTGCCGAGGAGTGGTGCAGGTCCACACCCTGGAACCGAACCGGGCCACCCAAGCAGAGCACACTGAACTTAATGATTAGGCTATGGGGCTGGCCCAACAAATATTACTTTTTAATATCTGCTTTTGGCCAGGCACTGTGTTGGGTGTTGGGAATACATGGATAAATGACAGAAAAAACACAGTCTCTTCCTTGAAAGGGCTCACAGTTTATCTTCTCCATAGTGCTGGAAGCGTCTGGGTCAAGGCTACATGACCACTCAGGGATATTGGAGAAAGAATTATTGATCTCGGAGTGACTTCATGCCCTAAGTTTATAGATGCCGATTCCTTATGATGGAATAGACATATTTCTAAAATGTTGGCATAACAATAGATCTCTGGAAATTAAGCCACTGGTGTATTATAAAATTTGGTTGTGTACTCCAATGAAGGAAAAAAAATGGAGCTTCAAATGGAATAAAAATCATATGGATTAAGCAGCTGTTAAAATATAAAATGGCCATATCCTAAAAAAATGTTATCAAGTTACAAATTTAGCTATTGTACTAAAGCATCACATATTGTGCCAGAAATTTCATTAGCTTGAGGCAAGATTCAGAAGAGAAAAACGTGCTCTTGGCAGCTACAGTGACATGCCTGAGAGAATCTAGATCACAGCCAGTGTTCCTGGGTTCAGATCCTGGCTTGTCACTCATTACCCACGTGTTTCGGACAAGTTACTCAACCTCTCTGTGATTCACTTGCCCCATCAGTAAAATGGGATGATATAACAATAGGAACCACTTCAACAGAGTTGTTATAAGGATTTAGCAAGTTAATCCATGTAAAGAACTGAGCACAGTGTCTGGCACGTTGCCTGGTAATCCACAGATGTTGAATTATTTGCACTTTAAAGTATGGGCTTAATCTCTACTAAGGTCAGTAATCCATCTTGTAACACCAATCTTCTGCATTCCACCTGAAGGGGTCTATCTTCTGCGACAACTCTTTTTCACCTATACACTAATTCCGGTTAGGAATACTGGTGTAATTGCATTGTATGCTTTATAAATATTACAGTAACTTCTGACTTATCTTACTAACAATTGAAAGTATTCAGTAGTATTAAAAGTTTCATTATCCTATTTTATGATTTCATCAATGTGGATTTTAGTTTAATTTAGTACAAAGTAAGTGGTCAAAAAATACAGTACAAATAAACCTATTTAAGCAATCTTCTAGTATGTTAGACTGATAGGCTGGAGATAGAAAAATGAAATGCAAACTTCTTTACTAAATATTGGCTGAAGTACTACAGTAACCTACCTGTTCTCACTAAGCTCTCACCAAAATGATGCTGGTCAAGGCAACCCAAGGATTCTTTCCCCCCTTTGTCTATTACTCAGCCTGCAGGATTATCTCCTAATTTGGTTCTTTGATTTGGGTGGTATTTTTCTTTACACTTTAAAAAAATTATTTAAAGCTGCTTACCATCAAAGATACAAATAGAATAAGACTGATTAAAATGTTTAAAAATGAGAAGCACTATATGAAAATTCTAGGTTAGTTTTTACAGTTAAACATACTGCTACAGCTTCTTAACAACCAAAGCAGAAATAAAAACATACTGCAATTGCTACCGCAGGATTCATATGTCAACAGAAAGAATTTTCAAGGCAATAAATTCAGAGAGGTATTTATCTAATGTTTCTTTAACCTAAGGATATGGATCTATATCAGAAGTGATATCTTCAACAATATTTTTATGGAGGATGCAGAAAATTAGTAATGATAGTTTCTGTTTATTATGTATTTACTGTCTACTGAAATAATCTTTTACAAATACCATGAATATAATTCTAAAACTTTTAGCGGAGCTGAGACTAGAATATTGATTTTCAAATACCTAATTCAGAAATTTTCCCATCTTTTCCACTATACTATCCTATACTTATCATATATGGAACAGAATTTGACCTTAGAATTACACACACACACATTTGCACACATACATGCACGAACATTTGTGTAAAGCTTCCATAAGACACACACTAAATATACACACATACATCTCCGCCAGTACCAACAATCCTACTGAAATAAGGGATGCGTCCATTCAGTAAATAAAAATGATTCCATCAATTAAATTATTAAATTCTCGCAGCATCTGTTAAGCTGACGATTTACTACATTTTGCATTGGTTATCCTTATCTATTTCTCATGGTCCCTCAGGTCATGAATTTTTATTTCATGATTTCTCTTCCAAACACTATGCATCAGTCAATGCCCAAGGTACAAAAATAAATAAATAAAATTGAGCCTACAATAAAAACAAATCTGGGATTTCAATTTATCACCAGCCATCAAAGCTATGTATCAATATACCAAAAAATGGAATTTGTTCCTTTTCTCCTTTTACAAATGTACTCAGCTCTAAATGCTAAAAATAATTTTTTGTTTTTGGAAGATCAGCCCTGAGCTAACATCTGCTGACAATCCTCCTCTTTTTTGCTGAGCAAGACTGGCCCTGAGCTCACATCTGTGCCCATCTTCCTCTATTTTATATGTGGGACGCCTACCACAGCATGGGTTGATAAGTGGTGCCATGTCCGCACCCAGGATCTGAACCCGCAGACCCTGGGCCACCGAAGTGAAATGTGCGAATTTAACCGCTGCGCCACTGGGCCGGCCCCTAAAAATAATTTTATTAGGTACATTAAAACATGAGGCCTGGATGAAAAACAGCAGGCCTCTGGGGTGTAGTAATATCATTCGCTTTCAGTCCATCAGAAAGAACATCAACAAACACATTGTTGACACACTTAGAAAATCAGGAAACTGACAACCTGTTCTTTTTTTCTATTAGTTACCTGAAAAACCTGAATGAATACACTCATAGGCTAAATTGCCTTAAGTTATTTTAGATTTAAAAAATTTGGATGTAACAAGTTATTCTCTTAGTGCAAATCAACTACTGAAAATGCATAGAAACCGAAGGATTACTTCCAAGTAACTCATTCAGCAATTCCCCAAATTGTGAGACTACGATACTCCCTTCCCCAACTTTGGGCCAGCCAAAAAGTCTAAATTAGTGGTTCTTCAAGTGTGGTCTCCAGAGCAGCAGCCACAGCATCAGCTGCTGCGAACTTGTTAGAAACACAAATTCTTGGGTTCCACCGAGACCTACTGAATCAGAATCTCTGGGGGTGGGGTTTGATGAGTTCTCTAGGTGATTCTGACGCTCACTAAAATTTGAGAACTGATCTGAATGAAGGGCTCCTCAAATTTTTTTTCCTTTGCTGCCTCAGTTCATTCCTAAGTCACATCCTCATTCTTAATTATCAACTCCTGCTGCTTTATCATAAATCTAGTCATTGAAAACTACACTCAAGCATGGTGGGTGTAAGTAAGGCTGCTCCGTCAATCACTACTGTCTTGTCTCAACAGAAACACATCTGTGGATTCTCTGCCCTTTCCTCAACCTTCGCTGTTCTTTCCATAGCTGCAGCTGCTGTGCACAGTGGGGATGTGCAGCTTTCCGAAGATCCATCCAATTGGCAATTAAGACTGCTCGACTCATCGGTCCCAGTTATTCTCCACTAACCACCTGCATGTGTATGCCCATGCACCTCATGTTGCCCATGTCACAGCCTCTCTGCCAATTTGCCATGTGAACCTGCTGCTCATGGCTGCTGAGTTGCCCCCTGTGGATGTTTGGGGCCTTGCTTAATCAAGGATGGTGGTCCATGGTACTATATGACCTTGGGTCCGCTCTGCAATGGATGCCTGTCTCACAGAGAAGCCTGGGGTTGGAAGGCAATTCCTTAGGAGGAGGAGGGTCTGGTATTCCAAAGGGTAAGCTGGTGATGGTCAAAACCCAGCACATACGGATGCGTCAAATAAAGAACTAGAGAGCAGCTTTGTTTTTAACAGTCATTTGCATTGGAGGGAAATGAGGCAGGGCATCCTGAAAACTGTCTCCTGTTCTTCTCAGTACCCAACACTGACTTCCACTTGGTTGGCTCCTTTTCCTGTCTCCAGAAGTCATATTACTGTATTTGGGCATGTCTGAGGATAATGAGCTAGGTACAGCAGAAACCTTACTGTCCATATGCATTTAGTTCATCATAATATGGACTTGTGTAAATGTAAATAACTGATTAAATTCTAATAAGTTTTTGACAACTTATATCTCATAATAATGAAACTCTATTTGTAATATGTCACTAATTTCAAGTGGATTACTTCTGCTACATTTCACAATGCTGAACAAATCTTTCATTCTACCTTTTTCTATTACTAAAACGCTCAATTAATAAGCCCACTTGGTAGTGGACCTGGCACGTGATGTCGCTGTGGGAAAGCTGAAGAGAAATAGTGAGTCCAGTAGAGACCCAGGGACTGAGGAAGCCTCCCTGACCTAATTTGCACCAGCTATAATTTGCTGCCTTCTCTATAACCAGAAAAATAGTTTATGGTTCTACATTATGAGACTCTCAGACCCTTCAGAACACTCCCCTGGGGGCACATTCCCCAGTGAGAAGAGTCCTCAGCCAACACTACTGTCATTTTGAATTAGTGCTGGCATGGAGCATCACAGCCAACCATTCTTCTCCACGTTTGATTAAAACAGGTAAAATGGGAGGAAGTGCTAAGGTCACTATATTTTTTAAACACCTTTGCAGAAAAAGCAAGGCCACTTCCCAAGTACTCAATAAATAAAGACTAATTCTTAACAAACAATAAAAGAGAGGAAAGCTTATCTCAGAACAAGCTATTTCACTAAAAAAGCAGAAAAATTGCTAGCATCAGTATTATGTGCTTCTTCTTTAATACAGCTCCTCTCATTAAAGAGGAGGTTTTATTCTTTTCCCCTAGAGAGAATTTGATCTTCCTTCTCACTCCCACAAATCTCTCGCAGGAAATGTGTTTGTGTTTTGTTTACCTCCTTCAGATCCTGCACGACGGCCGTGAGCCTCTCATTTTCTGCCTGGACGTTGGTGACCACAGCCCGGCTCTGTTTCAGTTCGTTCTGCATCTCCAAGATCTTCCCCAGATAGTAAGCTTCCTTTGAGGCTGACTCCTGCAGAAGCGTTTCCTCCCGAGTCTCCCCATCCTCCGCAACTTTCCGGTGGATGGAGAAGGACTGCCCAAAAGCCTGCAGAGTATTTGAAAAGAAAAAAGAGCGCACAATGAAACGCACCACAGCACTCCAAACACAGGAAAACGTTTTGTTTCACGTTGTTTGTGAGAAAAACTATTCTGCAAGACCTCTCGAAGCCAAAAGCACATATTTTATGGAACAGTCCAGCAGCTCTCAATGATGCTTGAAATAATTCAAATTCTATTAATAAGGAGAAAGAAAATTTTAAAATATCTTACTAAAAATATATACAATGGGGTTGAAGAAAACTTGAAAACCATTGGTGCTTCTTTATGTTACCATGATTCAGACAAATCTTATTAAGGAATAGACAGTTCAGTGTTAATGAGCTCACCAAAATTCACGTTGTCATTTTCATTCTACAAAGAAAATCTCCAAAATATTTTTTCAAGAAAGAAAATAATAGTTTCACTAGTTTTTTAATACATTAGCAGTAAGGATGACCAATTATGAACAGTACCCTTAAGAGAGAAAAATCACCAAACAGCATTCAAGTTGTCTGGTACCACAAAACACCTTAAAATGTAGCCACTCTATAAGAAAACCTATATGTGTCTACCTATTTTTGCTAAGATAAATACAGAAGAATAAACCCAAAACTAATGAAATAGGTTATCTACCAATTGGTTACCTACCTACCAAGGGGGTGGAAAGATTGGGGGAATGAAATGCGATACAGGGGATGAGGCGGGGAGTGACATTTTTCTGCATATGCCTTTTCATATAGTTCTGATTCTTAGAACTACGTTAATGTTTCACATAGCTTATAAATAAATATTAATTAAAATCAACCTCTACATGTTGGGGGAACCCAAATGGAACACAAACAGATGAACTCAGCTGTGTTACAAATGAACAACAGAACCACACTAAAAGGGATAGAGAAGAAAAGATGTAACCTGAGTACTTTTGGAAATCAGTATTTTTGCTATATATTGTAAAGCCAAAGATGAAAAGAACTGTACCCAAACACTATAGTCTCGTTAGTGAATTTGTTTCTTACAGAGATTATGGGATCACAATTCTGAAACTTCTTTACAAGCATCCTAGAGTGGAGCAAACAAGCAAACACATTATGGATAATGAAAGCCAGGTTTCTCACTGTTGGAGAAAGGAGTTACAAATAAGGAAAGGGATAAGTCTAGACAGAAACTAGTGGGATTGGGTTGTAATTAGAAGTATCGGGATGAACTTATAGTTTTTAATAGATAAGTACAGATAGATAGATATAGATAGATGAAATAGATAGATTAGAGACACAGAGAGGCATTTATGTGTGTTTATACATTTACATATTTCCTAACTCTGTCAGCCGAGAGGTCCCAGAGGCAATGACATACCAGTAACAATGAGCATACCTAGCGCCCAAATTTTGTTTTGAAATATCAATCTCCAATTAAAAGAGCTGGAGCTCTTGGGAGAAATGACCATTTCTAGGGATGGAGCAAAATGAACTTGGTACATTTTGCGGTGCCAAAGATTAAGTAACAAAATGCTTTAAAAAAATAATGGGGAATATGTCAAAGGATGCAAGTTTACCTAAGGGACTCCCAGTGGCCAAATCTGGGATAATTTGGTCAACAAAATAATTATAATAATCAATCATAATCTGCAAAATGAAATTAATATTCATGTGTCCACATTGATATAAACACTGAATAAATGGGGAGGAAGGAACAGCTCCTCCAGTGGAATTAATAAATGTAGAATGAATGATGGAAATAAAAGATGTCAGCATTTGGCAAACACCAAGTAATAACTGTTGCAGGCAAGAATTATCAATAGAATATAAATTAGTGGGCAAGAAGTATGATGAGAAGCACAATATTTGCATAGTCTTAAAGCATCTCCTCCCCAGATACTTATTAATGCCAATGGGAAAATAGTGACTGCAGTGGAGAAACCTGGCAGACCTTAACAAAGTGACCAAAAGTGAGATGAACAGCAATGAGACATATTGACATCCTGTACCCTCTCATAGGCTGAGAAGGGTGTAGCATCTCTTCTGTGGTATTCTTGCCCAAAATGCAGAAGCTAATTCTAATCATAACCAAACACCAGACAAACCTAACCTGGGGGACATTCTACAAAATTATTAGTCAGGACTCTCCAAGAGTATTAAGATCATAAAAGACAAAGACTACTTCAGAGGAGATATGACAACTAAATGGGGATCCTGGATCCCAAAAAAGATATTAGGAGGACAGTTGGCAAAATTGGAATAAATTCTTTAGATTGGTTAATAACATTGTATCAATGTCAATTGCTTGTTTCCATAATTGCACTATGGTAACCTACGATGGTAACATTTGAGGAAGCTGCAGAAAGGGTAAATGAAATCCAGTGTAGTATTTTTCTAACTTTTTTTTAAGTCTCAAGTTATTTTAAAATAAAAAGTTAAATAAATAAATGTAGTCGCTGCCCTAAAGGAGTTGATCTGATAAAATATGGGCACGTTGAGTTATGGAAGAACACGGACACAACACCAAAGAGATATTATACTCAATTAGAAATAATTGTGGTTTTATGATGTATTTGTGATATTATTATATTCTGAAATTTAAAATGTCATAATGTGATGCTTGTGGACTATGTATAGCCCGTGAAGGGATAAAGCTGGAAGTAACCTGTAAAACTCTGTTTCACATTTGTTACAAACCTGAAGGCAGAAAAAGTATGTATTACTTATTATGAGGGACAGTGTAAAAGTTAGGAGACAGCACAATTTTGTGATTTTAAAGACAATCTGGTATTCTTCTCCAAATTACACTCACAGAAACAAAAATTTTTTAAAATAATAACCTGAAAGCCCATGTCTCAATAAACTATCTTTCTTAGAATTTCGACATTGATTAAAATGAAAAGATGGTTCCTAAGCATCAACTAAGAGAGAAATATTCCAATATCAATATTCTGTACAGAGTAGAATATGCTGGTGCTGGGCTTGTTCAGTCTCTGGACAGAAAGAAATTCTTATTTGAATAGTCAGGTCTCTACAAGTGGCAATAAGCATATAGACTCATGAATAGATGAAAAATTATATTTGGAAGTGATATTAACTTTGCTTTTCCATCAGTAATGGTCAGATTCTGTGAGGTCAACTCTGAATTCATCACCCATTTAAAAGCCTTTGGAGGGAAGAGGTCTGGCAGCACGTCTCCCCTCAGAGACCTGGTGAATTCTTCAGCAGACCCTCACCTTGCAAAGGACCCCTGACTATATAGTCAAGAATTAGCAAAATTAAAATTAACGCAAACTGTGTGTCAAGCACCTCAGTTAGCTTTTTTCCCACAACTACTTTCCCACTTCTATGTAACAGAAAACTGTCACTGGGTCATTTTCTTTACTCTGTGTGAGTAAAATCAATAGACTCAGGCACTTTACGGCTCTCACATTATTCTCAGTACATAGGCAATGCTCTCTTGGTGGCAAAAACAACCCCTAAGGTCTTAACAGGAAGTGAACTGATGTAAAGATTTAAAAATTGTATTCCAGATCCAGCACCAGGAGAAATAAGAAAACTCAGCTATATACATAAAATAGATTTTCAAAAAAGAACCAAGAATTGAAGCTGCAAATAGAAAAATTTTGATGAATCTTTAATTCGTATTTATTGCAACTTAGAAACCTGATATGAACATATGGGTTTCCAAAATTAGTCATTGTTTTTATGAAGAACTTGGCCCTTCACTGGACCTGATTTGAAAACCAATGAAAGTATACAAGGTTATCCAAGGACATTAACCATGGTGTTTTTTACTTGAAATCGAAAAAGAATACCAATCCTGCACAGACTTAGAGATGCCCCATCATCTGCATTTGCAAATCCACTGAGAACTGATACTACTTAGAAAATATCTGCATTTTAGAAAGGGGTGGTGAAAGAAAAACACTTCTACTTTACCTAATTTCTAATTGTCAGTAACTGGAATTGGGCATGACAGCCAACTGACATCTATCATTTGGCTAATTGTGAAACTTGATCGACCAGACCTGTCTGGCTCTGTCAGGTACCTCCCTCCTCCATGACCATTCTAAGTATATGCTGACAAAGCTGGGCCCCAGAGAAGAAAAACAATCTTTTTCAAGGCTCCTGAAGCTGCATCCTTGGCAGAAATCACAAAACTATCTTCGATGTCTATTTATAGGCAAAGCTAGGGTAGTCGTGCTTCTAGTTATATTTCGTTCAGACGGCAAATTCCTTGTAGACACTGCGATCATTTCTTGGATAATTTTTATTTGAAATTGAGGTAAACTGACATTTCTATACAATTTTAGAATGTGTTATGATTTCTCACCATGTGTATATATAGCTATAATTGCACAATATTACTTTTAATATATTCCATTGCAATGTATCACAGTTGCTTCAAATTATACACCAGCATAAGTCCAATTAGCTATATAATAAGTGCTTCGTTTTCTCCTGCTTCTCACATGACTTCTTAATCCAAAGAAAACTGATATTTTATACTTTCATGTTCACAACAATATGTTATCTGTTAAGCAGAATTTTCATACTGATTAACCTTCATACTATGAAAGATAAAAACACAAAAGTTTGGCTAGAATTATTTAATAATATCACATTCTCTTAAAAATGTGTGTCCTTGGGGGCTGGCCCCGTGGCCGAGTGGTTAAGTTCGCGTGCTCCGCTGCAGGCGGCCCAGTGTTTCGTTGGTTCGAATCCTGGGCACGGACATGGCACTGCTCATCAAACCACGCTGAGGCGGCGTCCCACATGCCACAACTAAAAGGACCCACAACGAAGAATATACAACTATGTACTGGGGGGCTTTGGGGAGAAAAAGGAAAAAAAATAAAATCTTTAAAAAAAAAAAATGTGTGTCCTTGATTACAGAATTTTCATTCTTTCATCTTAAAAGTTGTGGCAGAAAAGTGTACTAGGTTACCCAAGGATATGAGACAAAATATTTTTTATTTGAAACTGGAAGATAATACTAAAATTCATTCCTTCATTTGTTCATTCACTCAGCAAGTATTTACAGAAAACTCTATCAGGTACTGCGTTAGGCAGTGAGGATGCAGCAATGTTCTAGAAAGAAAATCTCTGCTATCGGGAGCACACATTCTAGCAGAACATAAACAAATAAATCAATAAGTGTGTGGCATAAAGCTGGAAAAGTTCTAAAAGGAAAATGAAAGGCAGGGCTAGAGCGTAAAATAGAACTTTCTGCAATGACGTATCTGTGTTGTCCAATATGATAACTACTAGCCACGTGTGGCTACTGAGATCTTGAAATGTGGCTACTGTGACCAAAGAATTGCATTTTTAATTTTCTGTAACTTAATCAATTTTAATTGTCACACATGGCTAGTGGCTACCATGTTGGACAGTGCAGGAATAGAGAGAAAGGCAGGTGTGGCGGAGAAAGGGAGCCTGATTTAGAGAGGATGTTAAGAGAACGGGGTGACCTTTGAGCAGAGACGGGAACAAGGGAGGGAGGGAGCCAGAACCCGGCCTTTCCCCAGAGAAGCAAGCCTCAATTGAAGTGTTGCTAAGCAAGAATTAGAGCATTGCCATGGCGCCTCTTTAAAGACTATCAGTGGCAGTGCCTTAAAGTCTCTACTCCAGCACTTTAAGATTTGAGGGCTCCAGGGCAGATAATTTAACTCCAGGAGAGAAAAGCTTGTCAACTGGCCTGTCACTGTAAGCCATCCTCCCCAATGAACTACTTTACCTTCTTTGAACCTATAATAAAAATTATTTGACCAATTATGTTCCTCTGTTGCCCCAGCTGCCAGGAAATCCATCATTTAATGCTCTGTGGCAATTAACTAAAATACCCGAAGTTTCTGGTACAACCATCTCCTGTTTTCTATATATTGCCTTGAGTTTTTCTTGTACTTATTCCATTGTATGGGTTTCTTTTATTTTAACGTACTTCAAATACTTTTTCAGTAGAAAGGATATGAGTTATAATTCCACGAAACGGTTTAAACGATGTTTAGTTTAATTGTCATTTGTTTTAAATTAAGTCTTAAGGAAAGTCTATGTTAAAGAATAGAGTCTGAGAGTTTAAGGGGACTTAATGTTCCATTAAGGATTCATTCTCATCCCACGGAAAACAGTGAGCCCGAGGGACCTCATGAAGCACTCAAAAAAATAGGAATAAACTAGATAAACTGGTTAAAACTGGCTAAGAAACGTTTCTCAAACCACTTGTTCCAGGAGCAAAGTGTCTTAGATGGTAAGATCTAATTAGAAAAGAAGGGATCATTGGAGGTGAGACAGTCCAAAAGTACTCAGCTGGAAGAAATCGGTTTCCAAGACTCATAACTCAAAAGTTATTAGGAATCATAGGGTTTCCTTGACAAAATCAAGCCTGATCCTTGAAAGGGCTCACATACTCATAAGAGGCAAAAAAGGTCAAGAGTATGGGCTCCTGAATTGAGCCAACACTGCCACTTACTAATTGTATGACACTGAGCAAGTTACTTAACATTCCATGCCTCAGTTTACTCATCTGTTAAATGGGATAATAATCATTTCTATCTCATAGTGTTGTTGTGAGGCTTAAAAGGCAAAATTTATGAATGACTTGCAACAGTTCTTGGTACAAATATTGTAACTGCTCAATAATTATTGGCTATGATTAGCAGAAAGAAGATGAGCTTTGGAATCAACTGTATTTGGGTTTAAATCTGCCTCCTCTGAAATTTCTGGCAAGGTTTAGAATTTCTATGTCTCCGTTGCCACAATCTATCACATATCCTTAACTGATTTCAACATCATATTACATGTAAAATGAGAATAATAACGTCGACCTTAAAGGTAAGAATAGCCTAGCCCTAAACAGTCAGGATATCAGATATGAGATATAAAATCTACCACCTGGGGCACAGTAAACGCTTATTCAGTATCAGTATCCACTCTCTCCTCTCCTGCCCTTTGGAAATCTTGGATCTGACACCGGCAGATTGGTGCTTCCTCTGGTGTAAGGGTTTCCCTCAGACTTGTGCTGACTCAGGACAAGTTCACCCCTCTATGGAGAACAGCTCCCTACACATTTCTGAAACACCAAATCTCTTACCAGAAAGAGAGCTCTGATGTATGCTTTTTCTCATTAAGTCATTAAAAAGGTAAAAAGACAAAGTTCTCAAGGCATGTTCTAAGGCTTATTTTAGCAAAGAATTCCCTTCTATCTTCTTTTAGTGGGAATTTTCAACTCAACTTCCTCCATCTTTTCTGGCTGTTAACCTAACTCCCTACTCAGGTATAAATTCAATCCATCTGGGAAACACAGGATATTGCAATACCAATTTTTGATTCTCATTATGCATTCCGTAAACCATTTTTAATTTATCATAAAAATGAAAAATACGCATTTTTAACGTGATGAGACTATAGTCTTTTTTTAAACAATCTATCACATATTCTTAACTGATTTAATCATTATGTTAATGTGGCTTCAAGGCATCATTCTAACAAATAATATACCATATTTTATATATGTTTTTTTTTTTAAAGATTGGCACCTGAGCTAACAACTTGCCAATCTTTTTCTTTTCCTGCTTTTTCTCCCCAAGTCCCCACAGTACATAGTTGCATATTTTAGTTGTGGGTCCTTCTAGTGGCGGCATGTGGGCTGCCACCTCAGCATGGCCTGATGAGCAGTGCCATGTCTGTGGCCAGGATTCGAACAGGTGAAGCCCTGAGTCACCGAAGGGGAGTGTGCAAACTCAATCACTCGGCCATGGGGCCGGCCCTTATATACTTCTCAACTAAATATTCTATGATAACTTGGTTTAATGCCCCAATTTTTATAAACATAATACCTAATAACCTATCATTCAAATATATATTTACTTAAAGCCTAGATTTTTTTCTGTCCTTGATAGTTTGTAACTGGTACCTTTTGTCTTGCTTAACTCCCTTTTTAACTATTTAGAGATTTTTCTAAATTTTGTTGTGCTATCTTGAATATACACAAAAGAAAATTTATAAAAAAATTATACACAAAAAAATAACATCAAAATGAATTTCTGTAGTTTAGGAAATACCCAATGACTCAGTCCCAAAAGCTTGCCTTCCCCTCCTTGGTCCTACTTCCTTCCTTGTTCTCCTGCTCCTTCCCCAGGGAAGCACTATCCTAAATTTTGTATTTACCATTTTCTTGCTTTTTAAAAATAGTTTACCATATATGTATGTATTCCTAAATAATATACCATTTAATCTTGTTAGTTTTTAAAATTCGTATAATGGAATACATTCTTTCACAATTTGCTTTAAGTCAACTTTAAATTCCTACAATTTAACCATTTTGATTAATATAGGCATAGTTCAACTATTTTCATTGCTATAATGTAGCCTCCTGAATAAATAGAAACCTCTTTTTCTTCTTCTTCTTCCCAAAGCCCCCGTGGGACATAGTTGTATATTCTAGTTGTGAGTGCCTCTGGTTGTGGCATGTGTGATGCCACCTCAGCATGGCCTGATGAGCGGTGCCATGTCCGTGCCCAGGACCAACTTAACCACTTGGCCACGGGGCCGGCCCCTAGATATTTCATTTTAGTAATCCATTCTTCCATCAATGGATGATTGGATGGCTTTTTGCTATTACAAACAATGTAGCTATGTACATTCTTGTGCATATCTCTTGGGTTGGTATTTCTCATAATACATTTGGTGAAAAAATAGTTTTATTTCCAATCCTTGGTGAATTGATGCTTTTGTAAAATACTATAAGAATTAATTACTATAAGTATATCCCTACCATATGATCCAGCTGTTCCACTCCTAGGTATTTATTTACCCAAGATAAATAAAAGCATGTCTCCACATAAATATCTGTACACAAATGTTCACAGCAGCTTCATTTGTAATTGCCAAAAACTGAAAATAACTGAAATGTCCAACAGGGGAATGGATAAACAAATTGTGGTACATCCATACAATGGAATACTACTCAGCAATGAAAAGGAACGAACTACTGATACAAGCGACAACATGGTTGAACTGCAAAATAATTATGCTGAATAAAAGAAGCCAGACAAAGAGTACATACTGTAAGATTCCATTTATATGAATGTCTAGAGAATGCAAACTTACCTATAGTGATAGAAAGCAGATAAGTGCTTGTCCTGGGCAGAGGGTGGAGGTAGGGGTGAAGAAGGTGTGTGAAAGGACAAAAGGGAGGATTACAAAGGGACACAAAAATATCTTAGGGACTGATGAATATGTTCATTACATTGGTTGTGGTGATGACTTCACAAATGCATGCATCTATCAAAATTCATCAAATTGTACACTAAATACATGCAGTTTGTTGTATGTCAATTATACCTTAAAGCTGAATAAATAATAAATTACTAGAAAAGTATGAGAAGAAAAAACCCAAAATATAAGCCCAGTTATTTTTAAAGACTTTTAATTTTTTTAGAGCAGTTTTAGCAACAGCAAAGTTGACAGGAAGGCACAGAGATTTCCCATATACTTCCTGCCCCTACACAAGCATCACCTCCCCCACTAGAGAGGCACGTTTCTAAATCGATGAACCCACATTGACTATCATTATCATTCAAAGTCCATAGTTTACGGTAGGGTTCACTCTTGGTGTGGCACATTCTGTGGGCTAGACAGACATATAATGCCACCATTATAGTATCATACAGGGTGGTTTCCCTGCTGTAAAAACCCTCTGTGCTCTGCCTATCCATTCCTCCCTCCCCCTTAACCCCTGCCAACCACTGATCTTTTCATCGTCTCTACGGTGTTACCTTTTCCAGAATATCATATAGTTGGGTTCATACAGTATGTAGCCTTCTCAGATTGATTTCTTTCACTTAGTAATGTGCATTTAAGGGTCTTCCATGTCTTTTCTTGGCTTGAGAACTCATTTCTTCCTAGCGCTGAATAACATTCCATTATCTGGATGTACCACAGTTAATCTGTCCATTCACCTACTGAAGGACATCTTGGTTGCTTCCAAATTTTGGCAACTATGAACAACGCTGCTGTAAACATCCACGTGCAGGTTCTTCCTTGGACATAAATTTTGAACTCCTTTGGGTAAACACCAAGGAGTACGATTACTGAATTGTACAGTAAGAGTAGTATTCGTGGGAAACCATCACGCGGTCTTCCAAAGTGGCAGCACCATTTTGCATTCCCATCAGTGATGAATGAGAATTCATGTTGCTCCACATCTTCACCAGTATCCAATTTTTTACTACTAAATTTAACAGACAAAACACTTTTTTTTTTTGAGGAAGATTAGCCCTGAGCTAACATCTGCTGCCAATCCCCCTCTTTTTGCTGAGGAAGACTGGCCCTGAGCTAACATCTATGCCCACCTTCCTCTACTTTATATGTGGGATGCCTACCACAGCATGGTGTGCCAAGCGGTGCCATGTCTGCACCCGGGATCCGAACTGGCGAATCCCGGGCCACCAAAGCAGAATGTGTGCCACTTAACCGCTGCGCCACCGGCTGGCCCCTAACAGACAAAAAATTACATTTTAATAAATTTAACCAGACTGAGAGTAACACAAGGGAAAGAAAGGATTACAAAAAGTACCATTACTCGGGGCCGGCCGGCGGTGCAGCAGTTAAGTTCGCACATTCCTCTTGCACTGCCCGGGGTTCGCCAGTTCGGATCCCGGGTGCGCACATGGCACCACTTGACAAGCCGAGCTGTGGTAGGCATCCCACATATAAAGTGGAGGAAGATGGGCACGGATGTTAGCTCAGGGCCAGTCTTCCTCAGCGAAAAGAGGAGGATTGGCAGAGGTTAGCTCATGGCTAATCTTCCTCAAAATAAAATTCCATTATTCACTGAAAGCGTGATTAATATATTAATATAAACTACATTTATCTTGATGCAGACCTGTAGGAAACAATTTGCAAACCTGTGCTGGTCCGAGATATACTTTGAACAGCATTATCATAAGTCACACGTGCAAGAGTTCCTCTAGCAGTGGTTCTCAGCCCTAGTGGCCCATTAGAATCACCTGGGAATCCTTTTAAAAACAGACACACAGGGGCCGGCCTGGTGGTGTAGTGGTTAAGTTCCCACGCTCCGCTAGGGTAGCCCGGAGTTTGTGGGTTTGGACCTACACACTGCTCAGCAAACCACACTGTAGCGGCATCCACATACAAAATAGAGGGAGACTGGCACAGATGTTAGCTCAGCAACAATCTTCCTCAAGCAAAAAGAGGAAGATTGGCAACAGATGTTCACTCACGGCTAATCTTTCTCACCAAAAAAAAAAAAACCAGACACAAAGACTCCATCTCCAAATATTCTGAGTTAACTGATTTGGAACGGAGATTCCCAAACACTCTCAGTTCAAAGTATACTCAGTGTCTCAATAATTTTTGCATGGCACCCCTAGGACAAAAGAAATACCAAACAATTCCACTTACTAAATAGTTAGGTCCAAACAACTTACTAAGTCTTTATGTCCTAACAACACAGTAGCTGTTTGAAAACTAATGCACACAAATTGAAAGAAAAATAAAAATATTTTAATTTCCTTCTTAAATAGCCACAATTACTTACTAATGGGATGTGTGCATCTCTTGGGCACTGCACAACTTCTCAAACCCTGAAATCAGATTGGACCCCACTAGCCTCATTTCCTGTTCCACACTGATTTTCTTTTTTTCCTTTCTTTTGTGAGGAAGATTGGCCCCAAGTGAACATCTGTGCCAATCTTCCTCTAGTTTTACGTGGGATGCCACCACAGCATGGCTTGATGAACAGTGCTAGGTCTGCACCTGGGATCCAAACCTGCTGACCCTGGACTGCTGAAGCATGTGAACTTAACCACTACATGAAGCATGTGAACTGAATGACTATGCCACCAGGCTGGCCCCTCCACATTGATTTTCATGTGGTATTTGCTTTTTATTAGAGTGACCGCAGAAAATCTAGCTTTGCAAAACACTGCACAATAAAAAAGAATGTAGCAAGTCTAAAATTGAAACTGAACGAACTATCTTGAGCTAGCAGTGCACACAGTATCCAACAGATGCCAAGTATCACTGTGTTCCCCCAGAATATGTAAAATGTCCACCTCTGTGGGTTGGTGGTGGTGTCCCTAGGCATCTACGCACACAATCTGGTAACCATAGATCTGGGGTAAGGCCCAGCCTAAGTATTTCCGACATGCGCATTTTGAGATTCGAAAGTAAGGAAGGGTTGAGAACCACTGCTCTAGGGCGTGGCCCAGGAGCTGAATGGCCAGGTTGTAGATTACACACAGCTCAGCGCCTCCTGACAAGATGCCAGAGCTCTCCCCAGTGGCTGCCACCAGCACTGCCTAAGAGTTCCTGCTGCTCCACACCCTTGCTGTGGACGTTAACGTTTTTGCCACCCTGGGAAGTGTGATATAATATCACCCGGTGGTTTTAATTTGCATTTCCCTGATTACTAAGGAAGGAGAGGACTTCCATATTTTTATTGACCATTCACATTTCTACTTCTGCGTAATTTCTATTCAAGGCTTTTTTCTATTTTTCTACAGAATGCTTTTTTTCCATTTTATTAATTTGTCAATTAGATGCATGGCAAATACCTCCCCCTAGTATGTATGGCTTGTTTTTTTCACTCATTTCACAGTGTCTTTTGATGAAATAGGGTCTCATTTTCTAAAGGACAGGTTCCTGTTTCCTTATTATTTGCCGTTATACATAAGGCAAGTATTTCCTCCCAGTTTGTGGCTCCCCCACCCCAACTCTTTTAGTGATGAAGTAATGTCCTTGATTTTAAGGTAGTCCAGTGACCAATCCCTTGCTTTCTGGCTAGCACCTTGTGCTTCTCGTTAAGAGCCTTCCTTCCTCCAAGATCATAAGGCTATTTTACATTTTCTTCCAAAAGTTTAAACCTTTTGCCTTTTTACATTTAAGTCCCTTAATCCACCTGAAATTGATTTTTGTGTATGGAATGACGTACAGATCTATTTTAATTATTTTCTATATGAACAATCAATTTCCCTAGCACCATTTAACGAACTGCCCCTCCTCTGCACTTATGTCGAGTGCCAAGTCAGCCATAAATCATGTTGACATAACTGTGCCTGCTTCTAGGCTATGCCATAAGGTTCCACTGATGTTCACGAGGTATTAGAGTAAGGAGTAGTTCCCCTGAGAAAGATGGGGTACCTTGCATTATCTAAACCTTATTCATTAAGTTATTTAAACTTTGAAATATCTGTGTTAAACCGGATATCATTACTAAACATACTAAAGGCAATCTATTAAATGAAAATGCCATGCTTTGTAGAAAAGGAGCAAATCCATATGGATTTTGAAATTTATTCAGTGAATATATATAAAGCAGGGTTTTTTTCCTTTATGTAAGATATGTAATTATTAAAGAAAATATAGGTAATACCAAAAAGCAGAAAAAGAAAAAAAAGTTACCCATTGTACCACCTTTCCTCCCCCACCCCCACAATTTAGGCAAGTTCAGGACTTCCAAATCTTTGCTCACCATTGCCCACTAGGCCCCCTGAGGTCTTTTTTTTTTTTTAATAGACTTTTTAATTTATTTTTTGGAGGAAGAGTAGCCCTGAGCTAACATCTGTCGCCAGTCATCCTCTTTTGCTGAGGAAGACTGGCCCTGAGCTAACATCCGTACCCATCTTCGTCTGCTTTATATGTGGGACGCCTACCACAGCATGGCTTTTGCCAAGGGGTGCCATGTCTGCACCCAGGATCCGAAGCGGCGAACCCCAGGCTGCCAAAGTGGAACATGTACATTTAACTGCTGCGCCACCAGGCCAGCCCCACCCCTGAGGTCTTGAACACTTGTTCTTACTCATCAGGGTTTGGGCCTCAAACTAGGATCTGGTCTTCTACCCTCGTGTACCTGGCTCAACCAAAAGACTCCATCTGCCCAGGCTGGCAGCCACCCATGCTCCTCCCCCTTGGTCCTCCCAGGGTTCCTGGGTTTTCTTTTTATTGGTAGGGTGATGCATGTCATAAGAAATCTTGAGCTCAAAAGTGTTGGACAACCACTGTCCCCTAGTTGTTGTATATGGTCAATCTCATTGCTGGTGGTTCACTTCGGCCTCCTTTGGATGAGTTAGAAGCTAGTCTCCTATTATTACAGCCACCAAGCAAATTACAGAGACTTTAAAATCAGCACAAGTAAAAATATATGTGCTCAGCAAGCACTCCCAAAAAAGACTGCTTGCTTAGCAGAATATGTCTGTCCAGAAGCAAAATTCAAATGCACACATTTTATGAGTATTATAACCAGAAAGAAATTCTTCAACTTTTTTATAATTCAGTTTTTTGACCAAAACATGCATAAAATATAGGTAAAATGTTTTTTCTGGGTCTTAGCCAATGACTGCCTTTGTCATTAACATGCAGATAAAAGGAAATTACTTCTTAAGTCATTATAAGCTATATTCTGGGTCCCCAGGTATAAAAATAATAAACTTCATATTCCTTTTCCCAATTAAAAATCAAACCTATTTCCAGTAAAAAAAAAAAATTGGTTAACTTTCCCTCCCTTCCCTTTCATCATCCATCCTTCTAGAACAAACATTCATTGAGTGCCTGTGCATTTAGGTACCAAATCTCTGGACAGTCAAGACCTCATTATACTGTATAAAGAAATCTGATGGTTTTATTTATATGTAGGTTTTGTATAAAAACAAGTCTATTCCTTTAAAGGACAACTTGTGAAGCCTTTCAGCCAATTCAGCTCAAGAAAATGAGCTGAAATCAGTTTAGGCAGAGTGACCTCACCACAACCCCCCTAGATAAGAGGGATCCCCCGAGGAAATTATTCCGGTCCAGGGCTCAGAAAAGGAAAGCCTTGTTTCAGAAGAAAGAGCTATAGAACGGAGGTTTGCATTCAGGAAAAAGGTTATTCCCTCCTACTCCAGGAGAATAAATACAGTAGGCTTTTTGAAAACCGAAGAAGTAATGAGGAAACATTCTTGATTTTGCAGTTATTAACAAAACGCAGTATTGACACAGAGTAATCAAAATAACCTGGATTTTCTTAAAATTTGACTGCGACTAGGATGTAAGAAAATAGATCAGTGACTTTTATTACTAATCAGATAAGAAGAAAAATGTTTCTGGGACAGATTGTCTCCTTGGTTCTGTACATGGGCACTAATGTTCTTATTGGTCAACAAAGTGAATGAACCACATGTTTTGAGTGTGTCTTCTCGTCCTCATGTAAAGTAACATGATCTTTCACCTGAATTTTTAAAAATCGCCTCAGCCTAAAAAACATTGTTTATAATAACAAATCACAGTATTCCCTATTTTGCATACGAGGTTCAGTAACCTGCCAAAGTCGCCAGCTGGTAAGTGGCATGGCCGGGATTCAAAGCCCAGTGGCCTGACCCCAGAGCCCGTGCATCAACTGTTCCATACTGTGCACAACAGAACGGTGGCAAGAAATTAGAAATGAGGAAACTAATAACAATTGTTAACCAGATAATATGAAACTTTCGCTGTAAACTGATAGGAAGTTAGGAAATACTAAAGCAGTTTAAGTAGAGAAAGATACAAGCTTGTTTAGGCTAAACGAGAGTGAAACCATCATCTAGTTATCTCTGTCCTAGTCTGCTACTGTGGACGGGACTATGAGTTGCCCATACAATATCTACTCTTCCCTCTTCCTTAGTAGAAATGTTGATGTCATTTAGGGTGCAATATCCCCAGCTTAAAGACTACTTTTCCTAACCTCCTTGGCTTCTAGGGGTATTCAAGGAAATGCAAGCAGAAGTTAAGTAGATGGAAGCCAGGGAAGCTCCTTCAAAGGGGGTTGATTCAGTTGAGACATATGCACTTTTGCCATCCCACTTTCTTTCAGCTTGGAATGCAAACATGATGGCTGGAGCACTGGGAGCATCTTGTGACCATGAGGAGACTACTGCCATGTAAGCCATACTAAGGATGGCAGAAAAGGTGAGAAGGAGCCTGGGCTACTTATGTCTGGACTTCTTTTATATTTAAGCCACTCCTATTTGAGTTTTCTATAAAATATGGCTGAATATTAATCCTAAATGATATAGTGTCTTACATAATTTTTAAACTTTGAATTATCCTCAATACTTTCCTAGCAAAGCTTTACAAGAACTCTTAATAAAATTTGTTCTAATTCATAATAACTTCCTTTCTGCCTTGCATTTATTCCTCCCTGCAATTCATCTCTACTAGCCTCAAATTCACGTCTATACGAAGACATGAATTTCTCTCAGTCCTACCAAGGAGCATAGTAATCTTGACCTTTCATGGAGTTCACAGCATATACTGTTAACAGAAAAAACTGGAAGATCAATAAAGGTGGAAATAAGCAATAGATGCAAAAGTCAGTAGTTCAGCCTTCCATGTCAAAGGGAAAAAAGATCTTGGGAAATCAAAGTTAAGAACCTTGTCTAGAATCACAGGTCCAGTAATTGATGAAACCAGGGCTTGAACCTAAAGGCTCCTCTGTGATGCTGGTCTTAAAGAAAACCACTGATAGGGGCAGGCCCGGTGGTGCAGTGGTTAAGTGTGCACGTTCCGATTCGGCAGCCCAGGATTTGCAGGTTTGGATCCTGGATGCAGACATGGCACCGCTTGGCAAGCCATGCTGTGGTAGGCGTCCCACATATAAAGTAGAGGACGATGGGCATGGATGTTAGCTCAGGGCCAGTCTTCCTCAGCAAAAAGAGGAGGATTGCAGATGTTAGCTCATGGCTAATCTTCCTCAAAAAAAGAAAAAGAAAACCACTGATAGTGAACTGGCAAGAAGGCAGTGGAGGAGCTTCCAGTTGAGGGTGACAGGTTTAGCAAAGGCCTTGGAGGGAAGAGGTAGACATTTCTTATTTCAGACCATCAGAAGCCATATGAGCAGGGGGCTATTTTAAGAAAAGCAGATCTTGGTGCAGCACAAAGAACTCAAGGGGAATGTGACATAATGAAATAAGTAGGCTTAGAGGAGCATCTCAGCCGCCAGCGTGGGGAGGATGGGGTGGGGAAACACCAGCAGGAGCAGCCAGCTACGAAGCAGGGTATTCAGACCGCCCTGTCAAGGAACACAGTTGCTGTTTTTTATTATCAAGTAACGCAACATTCATCTCTGACCCTGACTATGGAGGACTTTAAGGCTCCTCATTTTTTTCAGTATTTTTGGAGCATTTATCAAGATATATTACTCCTATAATCATCCCTTCCCCAAAATGAATTACAAAGTCTGTGGGAACTTTAAGGATATTTGGTCCTTTCCCCAAAATCATCATAATAAAGCACTGAAAAAAAAAAAAAAGAAATATGATGCACGCTTGTTACTCAGAGATTTGTGTTAGCGTGTCACTCACAGCCAGATGACACAGGTGAAGGCCAGTCACAACACCTGGAACCTGAAGACACTAGGATTATAAATCGTAACCCATGCTGGGTGAAGCCCTTTCCCCTCTTACTTAGGGCTGATCTGTATCTCGTCATCATAAAAGCGTCCTAACTAGTTTGTAACCAGTTACCTTGGGACATCCAGACTTCAGAAGGTTAATCCTAGCTCTTGGGGAACACAGTCATTAAGCTTGAAGCCAAACCTACTAACTGGCTGTCAAGGAAGCTGTCTTCAGCCTTCTATATGTAAAATCTTTGGTAAAGAGCTTAAATTCCTTTGTCAGTAAGTAAATACTAAGATTTGTGGTTTCCTTCTTTAGGCCTGATTGTAATAACTTGATAAGCATAAACAGATTCTTTTCTTCAAACCAATACAAATATGAATTTTTCTTCCATAGGCCCCAACACTTCCACCTCAACCCCTATCCCCATCAATGCCTTTAATTTTTAGGGAGAAATGAGAGAAGTGGAATTTGAGATGCAGACATCAAAGATATAAGTAAAATCTCAGGAAGGAGAAGATGCTTTGCTTTGAATGACAGATGGCTTTTCCTGAGACAAGTAAGTGTGGATGGTAAACTCATGTCTAGTCACACATGGTTGGCCTGCTGGATGTTATTTAACCCTCAACCCATCTCACACCTCTCTTTGATTTTATGCCTCACATCTCTGGTCTGCCATTATATCCAGTAGCAAGAGGGCAGGGGTGGGGAGGAGGGGGAAAGAGGAGAGGAGGATGGGAAAGAGAACACAACAGGCTGGCCAACGGTGGGGTGAGGCTCAGAGGCTGTCTGTTTGCACATTATCTGGTAATTTCTCTTAACTGAAAATCAAAGTGTCTTTTCAGTCCGCATCAACTGTCCCCATATCAACATGGCTATGTCAAAGCAGCAGAACGTAAATGTCACGGGACTCTTTCTCAGGGTTATTCCTTCTTAAAGGCACCTTCTAAGTTCTAACTCCACATCGGCAACAAGCTGCTCTCAGAATCCGTGATGGAATTTCCAAAGGTGCAACTGTGAACCGAAGGACAAAGCTTTTCCCACCAGGCTTCAGGAGGAAATAAACATTATAAACTTGAAAATACTTTAATTCAGCCTCAGTTAAAATTAAAGAGAGAACTCATGGGTGATTAAGGTACTTAGTGAGAAACTTTAAGAAAAATAACTTTGATACGTTATTTAAGAATTCAGGGTGTAGGGTGGAAAATACGAGTTAAGCAGTACTTGCACTTGGTGGTCTGAAGAGCACACTGAACAAAGAACACTTCAGCAACAGGCACAGATTTCTGCTTTAAGTTCAAATTTGCACATGCTCTGTCTCTTGTCAAACTAATAAGTAGCTCTTAAATGTTAGGTAAGTGATGTCAAGGAGGCTCTGTGTTATGTGACTTCAAACTACAAAGGCATCGTCTGTAACCTTAAGACTATGTATGTTTGTTATAGAAAACCGAATTTCTTAGAACATATATTATGAACAAATGATTGTTTACATAAAGTTGTAAACTATGTTTGACATAGAAAATTGATTTTGCTCGCGCACCTTGTTATAATTAACCCAATGGCTATGGCCTCACTAATCTTGTTATGATTAACCACACCCATATACAAACTATGTACCGTCTCACGCTAGTCAGGAAAAATATCTAGATTCACATACTAAGATATTTTCCTCCCCCTTAGATAGTAAAACAAAATAGCACTTACAGCAGATTCGTTTTCAACACTACAACAGATAATATTGTTCCACATACTTGTCAAGCTGTTTGCCCAGGTGAGCAATATATTTTTCTAATAAGAGAGCTGTTTGCCCAGATGAGCAAACTGTTTGTCCTGAGAAATTGATTTGCAAGAATTTCCTAAAGCAAACACTGAAGTTCTTTATTAATTTACTGTCTAATCTTCCTGGGCAAGAATTTCCTGGAGCAAAGGGTTAAGTCATGTTGACACGGGTGGGCTCAGTTCTAACACCTCCTATTCCACGTGTAAATAACAAACAGTTATGGAGAAAAACTGCACTGAAATAGAGGGACGTTCAACCACAGAAGTTCAGAGGGTGGTGAGTTTAAGCTCATAAGCTCACTGTAGAAGAAACTGAGACCCAGAGAGTTTAAATAACCCATCCAATTTCATGAGAGTGGATGACATAATCTAGATATTTTCCTCTGACTCCGAGGTTCTTTCCATTACCTAACTCAGCTCCCGCTTTGAAATAGTTCTTTAAACACAGAGGAACGTGGATAGTCTTTTATAACATCTATAAGCGGTTCCCAGGATCATAGGCATCTCCACAAATATAATATAAATTTAAGCAAAGACGCGGCATTTGCAAAGTTATCAACTTTAACACATTTCACATACTTCACACTGAAGAAACTCAGAAATGAATGTGAATTCTTGTTTATTTTACATTTATTTTCTGTTGTTAAAGACTATACTTACACTTTGGCAAAAATGTTCATTCCACCATTTGTTCTTCCGAGCTGTATTTGGAAGCTATTAACACGGACCCTCATGTCAGCTTGTACTAGTAAAGGACTCTGGCTAGTGTCCAACATCACAACCATCACTAACGAAACACTATATAAAGATGTGGCCACTTTCTGCCGTTCATTTTTATGACTCTTAGTCATCTAGACAGTGTCTAATTTAGACAGCATGTTGGTTTTATGTTTAGATTGCTGAGACAGTGGATTTATAATATATCAAAGAGCCAAAAATCTTCCTATGGTCTCGGGCTCTCAGATCCAATATGGTAGCCACTAGCCATGTGTGGCCACTTAAATTTAAATTAATTAAAATGAAATAAAACTTAAAAATCAGTTCTTTGGTCACATATTCATATTTCTACAGGAGAAATCTATGCGTGCTTTTAGCACTTTGGAGGGGTATGTTGTATTTGGCCAGTCTACTACAGAATGTACATCACTCTAGTAAATGGGAATCATTAAATAAACCACAAAGCAGGGTTGTGTTGGTCAGGATAGGGTTACACAGAAACAAGGAACCACAAAATCTCAGTGTCTTAACATAGTAAATGTTCGTTTGTTCTAACCCATAGTTCAAAGTAGATGTTTCTGGTCAGGGACTTATGGATACGTCTCCTCTGAACAGTGATTTGGAAAGACAGGCTCCTCTGAATTCCCCCCAACACTGATGAGAGAGAGGATTTTGCCATATGTTTGGGAGCTAGGTCCAGACATGCCACACATCACTTCTCCCTATAATCCATTGGCCATAAGTACTCTCTTGGGCCCACATAGATGCAAAAAGGTTGAGAAAGGCTATCTTCCTATAAACCCAGGAAGAAAATGAAAGGGTGTGGTGAGGACAGAGGGCTGTCTGCCACAGAAGTCAGCCAACATTCAGACCTCATCACACAAACAGATGAGAGTTGTTCAGAGCAAGTCTCAAGGTTTGTAACTATGGTAGATTGCGTTATTATTCAAAAGTAGTCCTCACCCCTCACCATGGAAGGATTATACATCCTGCCACGTTGATGCCAGGCTTGGCTGCATCACTTGTGGTGCCCCTCTCTGCAGGACTGCACATCCCGAGAGGCCATCTGACTTGGTTTGTAAAATGTGGGTAGCATGACATGTGCCACTTTCAAGCAAAAGCTTTAAAGGTGCAAAAAGACAAGCAAAGTCTCAGAGAGGGGCTGCTCCTGCAGTTCATGTCTCAGAATGTCACTGACATGGAACAGAGCAGTTAGGGGCAACGGATGAAGAGCATGAGAGAGAAATCTTTGTTATTGCAAGCCCCTGAAATTTTGGGGCTTGTTTGTTACCACAGCATAACTTAGCCTAAGAAACTAATAAGGTATCAAAACACAGCAGTGGATGTGGCTCTGTAGAAGCATTAGAAATTAAGAATAGGAATTGCTTACGATTTGTGATTAATAATAAAACATTCCTGTGACTGGTAGAGAGTGTGACAAAAGCAATAACTTAAATTAGGCACAACTTTTATCTTGGACTTCTTTATTTCCCAGGTCCTGGGGAAGGGACTCTACCAGTGGCTTGGAAATGGCATAGTCCCTGCTTCCCCTGCCAGACAGTGAAGGCTCTGGAGGACTGGGTTCCTGGGGGAGGTTCTACTCCTATATTCTCTGGCACTGTTAGTTCAGGCACAGGAAAGGGTAATGAGACTTCAGCGCAGACAGAATTTATACATAATAACATGTTCCTAGCAACTGATTTAAAATACACTTCTGGAATTCAACAAGTCATATTGAAAAATGCAAACTTGGTTCTGTAGGAACGTCGCTAATAGGAACTAATTTGACGTATAACTAATAATAGAACTATGATATTATATAACACAGAACTAACTTGACATAGCTTCTCTATTAAACCATAAAACACATTTTATGAATTGAAGAAAATTTAGGTTTCATAAACTTTGCACATAAGGATGAAAATAGGAAACCAAAAGTTGAAGGAATTTAGCCGTCTAATTCATCTACCTATTTTCCAAAGTTTCAGGTGAAAGGAGTCCTATGGCAAAAGGATTCCTAACATCCTCATTTTGCTTTTCCGAAGTCTAAGTTTTCTTGCTGTTATTTTCAGCAAATTCTCATTAAGTCTTCACCTAGGATGGAAAACAATCATCTTCCATATAATGTTTTAGTTATAGTCAATTACTGACAATGCGAGGCCATAGAGCAGCAAGAAGTCAGTGTGCCATGAAATCAAATCAATAAATATGTTTTCTCCTTGCAAGACACCACATTAGATGCCATCAAGGACAATTTAAACACTTCACAGTCACCTATAATGCCAGCTTTCTTCAACAGTCCTGACTATAAACATCATTATTGTTTTTTAAAAACTAATAGGAAAATGGCCAATGGGCTGTAAAAACACAGAGAAATAAGAAAATTAACACAGATTTTTCCAACCCATGGGACAAATAAAGCTCTGTGAATGACATTCATCAAACTTCGTGATAAAATTTAACAATGCTTTTAACTCTCCACTTCCAACCCCTTGATTTTCTCAAAACATTCTCTAAAACTTTTATGAATAGAAATACTACAAATCTACTCACATCAGTAAATATTTTCTATGCACAGTGCCGGAGCGTGGGGACTGCAAAGAGCCTTTTCCTTGGAAGTGAATCATCTGCTCAGGACAGAAATTTACATATAAGAGAAAATCAGAAAACCACAGTGCAGGATGTGATTATCTGTGACGTAGGAAATCAGGTTTTTCTTCTTCCCACAAAATCAAGGATACAGTCAGATATTTACCACCACCTTTCTGAATTTGACTGATAACGAGCAGTTGCCTGTTCTAGTCTGATATTCTTTAAATTCTCCTTTATTTTGAATGGAATAAATTTAAGTAGATCTAACAAGCATACACTGGCAGTTTTTCATTGGTAGCAGCTAATTTAAAACAGCTGCAACACTAGTCTTGGTAAATAGAAGGCATCTTAGAGCAATTACCATCCCAATTCCTCCAGTCACCAGGGTCTTTGAGTGCAGACAGATCAGCAGATTACTTCTAACTCTGCAATCTGCTGTGCAGGGACGTCTAGTTTTGCTTTTGCTGAATTGATGAGGTATATACAGACATAATGGAAAAAATTTAATTACACTAAACTACATAGGTCAGTGTTTTTCTCTGTTAGAATTATAACAAACAAATTCCAGTTACAAGCAAAAGTTGCTAAGAAAATTGAATTATGTTTCCAAAGCCAGTGGGTGAGAAATGATATTTTTGGATAGAATCATTAGCTTAGCTGAATGTGAAAATGTGCTAAAATATAATCCTTCATGTAGTGCATAAGGTAGCCAGCTGTCTTATTGCACTTATATGCATAAAATGGAGGGCTTCTGATGGTGACTTTTAATGATTGCAAATGTTAATTAGGAAAAAAAATCAAGTCTAAAAATAACTGTATTCATTTTATAGCCAAAATTACTATACCCCATGGCATTCAATATGACAAATTAGTAAAAAGTGGAATTTTTTATAAACATCTCTTTAGTTTTTTTTATATGTCTCTCCAAATGCCAAAGTATACCTAAAATTATTTCTGATTCCACGGTAAAAAGCAATATTCCAACTTCTGGGTAAAGATGGATTGAAAACATATGAATCTGGTGGCCAGATAGCCATTGATGATTGTTCTTAAGAGTAATGTAGATGTGGGGCTGGCCCCGTGGCCGAGTGGTTAAGTTCGCGCGCTCCGCTGCAGGCGGCCCAGTGTTTCGTTAGTTCGAATCCTGGGCGCGGACATGGCATTGCTCATCAGACCACGCTGAGGCAGCGTCCCACATGCCACAACTAGAAGAACCCACAACGAAGAATACACAACTATGTACCGGGGGGCTTTGGGGAGAAAAAGGAAAAAAAATAAAATCTTTAAAAAAAAAAAAAAGAGTAATGTAGATGAGCAATATATTGTCAGAGTCCCACTGGGTCCCATATAGATGACATCTCTGACACTTGGGTCACCATGGTAAAGGGTGCTTGGGTTGTTTTTTAAGAAGTGAGGGTCGATCCCCTTGTCCAGTTCAGGCCAGCGCAAAGGTCCAGTAGGTGTCCAGTAGGTGACTGTTTGACATCAGGGGCCAAAAACTCCACTCTCAGATCATGCTAATGCCATCATTTTGTGAATATGCATCCTATGAAGAGCCATAGAGCTTGACCATGCTTGTGCAGATCACTAATTACCTCACTTTTCCTTACTTCCAATTGTCTTTCCCCATACTTCAGACCACCCTGCCCCTTTATCCCATAAGTATTCATAATCTCTATTTTCAGAGAGGCAGATTTGAGATTTGTTCTCCTGTCTCCTTGCTAGACTGCCTTGTGAATAAACCATTTCTCTACTGCAAAGCTCATTATCTCGGGGACTGGCATTCTACATGGCAGGCAAAATGAGCCTGGCTCAGTAACACATATATATTTTCACTCTTCCCTGAAACTCCACTAAAGCTACAGTAAAATTAAATATATATATATAATATATAGAAATATAAATAAATATATGTATATCTCCCTTCAAGAGAGTGACGTCAGCATCATGGCAGAGTGAGTTGTTCCCCTTGTCTCTGTCCCCACAAGAGAATGTGACAGGAGATGAGCAATAAACTGTTAAAAGCTGTGATACACATGGATGAGGAGTGACTGATGTCACAGACCTGCGAAAGCTAATGCTCCTTAATTAATATTATTGCAAGAATTAAATGAGATAATATATGTTGAAAAATAAGTATCCAATAAATGCTAGTTTTTACTATTAATAAAATGTTTTCAAAGGGTGATCTTTTGGAAGATGGCCTAGCAATTTAAAGTAGGAAGCCAGGACTAGGAGAGCAGAACATTAGGAGCAAAATATAACCTACTAAGACCAGAGATGTGAATTACTGAGGGAAAAGGCTCCATTTTCGACTCTTCAAGGGAATCATGTACTTCCAGCAGAATGAGGATAAACTCGCCTAGGAAATTCCACGCAGAAGAGAATGAGGAGACCCAAGGGAGAGTATATTTGGAAATCTGGTAAAGAAATAAAAAAATTTGACCACAGGAAACATCAAGAGAAAGGTCTAACTCCAGAACTGTAAGTAGAAGGTGTACCTGGTGCCTATTCTGAAGCATCTGAGATGGAAGGGTAGGTGCACCTGAGAATCTTCGAGAAGACATCCACGAGGAAGGTGGAAAAGCAGACCCGGAAAACATGTCTCAGTGGGTGACTGCAAGGTCTAGGCAGAAATCCCCATGGGGCCAGCCCATGGCCGAGTGGTTAAGTTCCTGCGCTCCGCTTTGGTGGCCCAGGGTTTTGCCGGTTCGGATCCTGGGCGCGGACATGGCACTGTTCATCAAGCCATGCTGAGGTGGCATCCCACATGCCACAACTGGAATGACCCACAACTAAAAATACACAACTATGTACTAGCGAGCTTTGGGGAGAAAAAGGAAAAATAAAATCTTTAAAAACAAAAAAAGGAATCCTCAGGGTCCTTTGAGTAGACATTGGAGGTGATTATCAGATCCAGAAGCTTAGGAGCACTGAAGTCTACATCTAGACTTCACTAGCTTTGCCACCTCATAAGCCAAGAGAATGTCTAAGAAAGAAATTCGAGTCTGGGCTTGGGCTCAGTGGATAAATAGGGCTTTGCTTCTTTGCCTTGCCCAAGGGGAAATCCTCCACTTTATTTCCACCACAAACATAAGAATTTCTTCAGCCTCATACACAATCTTCACATAACGAAAAAAAAGTCAATATTATAGTTATGAAAATATCTTGCTTATTTCCATAGTTTAGTAAAATTAGCACATTGGGAATCAAGAAAGCAGAAACTGAGATTCCTCTACTACTCAACCTGTTGGTGGGGTTCAGGACACACTATCCTAAAATATGGCACCCGGGCATGTTGAATATTTTAAGCTGAAGGAATACAAGAAAACGGCAGAAGCGGGGAAGGTCACTCTGACCTTCCTCCCCCCCCATCTTCCCCCCGACACAGGTCATAAAACCCTCCTATGAGAGGTTCCAGAAGGAGCACCCTTATCTCCAAAGACAAAAGGACTCAGGAGAATCAGAATAAACAAGCCTTGCTCAATTTCCCCCAGTTTACTTCATAATTCTCATATTCTTTGACATATCCTATTTCTCCATGAGCGTCAACTCTTATCAAACTTAGCATAAAATACTCAGCTTTAATAGTTCTTTGGGTCTCTGTTTTCTAATGAAGGCTCCCATATCATATAAAAGTTATATTAAATAAATTTGTATGCTCTTCTACTGTTAACTGTCTTTGTCACTTAATTCTCAGACCCAGCCAGGGACCTTAAGAGGGTCGAGGAAGACGTTTCCTCCCCTGCACAGTCATTTGCTTTTAAGCTCCAGCCAGCACAAATAGGAAAAAAACACAATTTACCTCAAAATGTGTTTCTCTATTTTAAGAAGGGATCATTATTTTTGTCAGCTTCAATTTTAATATGGATTGATAAATGTACCAACAATACAAAATTTCTACTTTGTAATGTACACTTCATCTAGAAATTGATTTTATTGTTACTTTAAAATATAAGTATATTCTTGGAATTGTTTCTGGTGGGAGTGGCATCTGGAATCTGGCGTAAATGGGTTTCTTCAGAGAACTGCTTCGTCACTTGAGGTGTGGCCTGCTGTTTCTACAGAGGCACAAGCAGATTACTTTACACAGAAAAATGCAAAGCAGAGCCTCTTCTAACCCTCTTAAAGAATATCTTCTGGCAGATTTATTTACATTTCAGCGTCCTTTAAAGTACTATGAAATATGTCAGCTCTTTTTTGGTTAATATTTCACACGCTCCAAAACCTATCCCAACCACATGTGGAAAAAGCAGCTGCTCTCTGTTAAAAGTAGACTGCTGTTTCAACTAAGGAACAGCTCTTTTCCCCAAAATGAAGTGTGAACCCCTTAAATGAAAATGTAATACAAACGCCTGGCTCACCACAGCGGAGTGAGCCAACAGATGCTAGCCTGCGGTGGGCCAGGACGGCCAGCAGCAGGAGCAGAGTAACTCCCTACATCGGCATGAGGGGCAGCTGCCATTTTTTTACCTACTCAGTCAGTCACCAGCTGTCTGTACAAATTTAGAGACTACTCCGAACCAACAAGTGGCCATCTTGTTAAGTCATGCTGAGCGAAGTCATGAGATTCTTGCTTCTACGGTCCATCCAGATGGAAACAAACCAAAGTTAACCAGATCAAATCCTACATTTCTGTAAATCAGGGACTAACGTGCTGACCTAGCAAACAGAGCAGTCCCCTTTAATCCTGGTCCTGTCCTAGCTCACCTTTTCGATCCTTTTCCTAGAAACTGCAGCTTCAGTCCCAGCGAGCACTGGGGGCAAGTCTGCTGAGTTGCAACAGGTAGGCACCAGCACGGTAGTCAAGTGGAGAATACTTTGACCACGACCTGCTCTTTCTAAAAGCTTGTGCTGTGTGACCTCCTTGATGTGGAGCCCCTTCTCCCACATGGGCTGTGTTCAACGGTGACGTCTTGATAACATGAATCAGAATTATTCTGAGTTTTGAGAGTACACATAGAATCTTAAAAGGTGATTCCTCCCCTCAATCAGCCTACCATCTAATTAAAGACGGGACTAAATCTCGTGAAATTACAGCTATACCAGGAAGAGTATAATTTAGGTAATAGAGGCTGTAAGTGCTGTAGTAATTCAAACTTCCAGAAATAACTTCTGCTCTTTTTCCATATAAGGTTAAAAAAAAAACAAACGAGAAACCACCCATCATCACACAATCATATTAGCACAAAGCAGACAGGGTCATTGTATGCACGCTCTTTTGCAATCTGGATTTTCATTTAATACACACTCTAAACACATATTATATGATGTTTATTGGGAGCAGGAATCCAAGGATGTTAAAAGTTTGGTATGTGTTAGAAACATTGAAAAAAGAGGAGAGGGAGAGAAAGTAGAGTGGATTGTTGAATCTCCTCTCCAGCTTTTTTTAAAAGAAGATATTCATGCATTCATTCATTCATTCATTGATCTGCTGAAAGGGGGATGAAACAGTAAGCAAGGCAAACATAATCTACCTTGTGCTTACAATCAGCAGGAAACAGACCAAAAAAAGGTCAACTAATAAATGCTTGCAAATGATAAATGCTATAAAACAAATAAATAAAGGGATAACAAAAATCAATGGCTTTTCTCTATACTAAAACCAACCAGGGAGAAAGAGAACTTTTTAAAATTCTATTTACAAAAAACTATAAAATATTGTAGGAAAGATAAAAATCCTATATGAAGGAAACTATAAAAACTTTATTTAAAAAACATAGAAGACAACTTGAATAAATGAAATTCATCCCATGCTGGTCAATCAGAAGATATAATGCAATTCCAGTTCGAATCCCAATGAGGTTCTGGAGCTAAATGGTTTGAATTATTTATAATTACACATGTTAAAAAATAAAAATCTATAAATAACCAAGAAAATTACGAAAAACAAGAATAATGAAGGGAGTATACCATTTTTAAATTTGTGTTAACAACAATGCTTTCAAACACTATATGGGCCAAACTATAGGAAGACAGATCAGTGGAACAGAAAGAAAATAAGGGGAAAAGATGTGACTATAGACAGAGATGGCAATTCATTTCTTAAGCAGAACAGTTTAATTATGCCAACACAATTGGTTATCCAACTGGAAGAAAATAAATATAGAGTAATTCCAGTGGATTAAAGCTTTAACTGGAAAATACAATTCAAAAATTTTAGAAGAAATTTAAAAATATTCATATAACCTAGGGATCTGGTAGAAATTTTCTGTGTAAAACAGAAAATAAAGAAACTAGAAAGGAAAAAAATAAATACATTTGACTATGTAGACATCTTATATTTTTGTAAGGCAAAAGATAGATAAACAAACTCAATAGAGAAAAAGTATAAAAAGAAAAACCATTTTGGGGACAAAGTCATAATATTCATAATAGACAAAGAATGCCCATGAATCATGGGCGAAAACAATGAGCTACGTAAAAGAAAATGTGATGATGCTTTTTTTATTTCTACCATAAACAAGATTAAAATATGTTCGAGATCACTATGTAAAAGCTGTTTTAAAACTCTGTGGGAGGAATCAGACTGGCTTTTTGTTTTGTTTTTTGATTTAATACAAAAATAGTTTCTGGAAATCTTGGTAAGAGCCCATTTGTGGAAAAAGCGATTACTACTGGGTTCACACTTGTTTACCCAACCAATAGTTACTGAATTCCATGTATGTGCAAATCTCCTAGAGAAGTGTTGATGAATATATCTGGTGACATATGTAAGCAATTTTTCAGAGGAAAACCGAAGTAAAGTAAGTGGCTAGTAATTTCTAAAGAGTTGATGAGAAGCAGATTTGGAGCAAAGGAGTACTGTTTTAGGGTGTTTGATCTGTCTTTGAGCTACTACATTTGTAAGAAAAGAGGCAAAACTCAAAAGTGAAAACTAGGTAAGAATGACTCTAGCTGTTATTCTCCTCCCTTCCTTCCTTCCATTCTTCAAGGACTCCAAGTGGAAGTTAGTATCTAGGAGTCAAGCAGTTGACAGCTGATGGTAGTCAATTAAAGCCCTGTCTGAACGGAGCAGGAACTCTGGCCAGCCAGCTGAGAGCAGAGGCAGGTGGTAAACTGAGGCACTTTATGCAGTTGGTATGAGTTGGGTTATGCTGGCAACTGGCATAACCCTACCTGGTGACATTGGTTTAACAACTGAACAGTATATAGTTAAAGATAAGAAATAGAATAGATGATAACTTTGCCTAGGGCATAATATGGAACGGAGATTAATATAATCAATACGTAGAACACAAGCATCTGGAGGGCAAAGGCCTTGTCTGTCTTATTTAGCAGTGAATCCCCAATTCCGGCACATGGTAGGCACATGAAGGACTGAATAGATGTCTTGTCCTACTCATGTCAGAATCTTCTGTGAGTAACGCCAACGATTCATAAAAGTCGTGGAGGATTAAACACTTTGACTTCCCTACTCAGGAATGAGGTAAGAGGGCCTGAGTCTTGGGAATTTCCCACACCTTTAAAAGATGTGAAGTTATAGGTAGGATCAGTGGTGGGCAGGGGGTGATGAGAAGAAGGTGAATTCAGCCAGATCTACTCTAAGCCTTGGGGAGAAAGCTCTGGACTGTGAATGTCTTATGGCCTTTTCTCTGGGAGGGGTTTTTCTTCCACAGTAAAGTGTTACAGTCAGAGATTATAGTGTGAGTTCGGCAGTAAGGAGGCAAAGTAGCTTGCTGGCAAGTCTATTTCCCTTCAAGACTCTAAGGATAAAAGCAAACGAGTCACTCCTCACAAACATCCCAGCTGCTTGGAGACGCCAGCTAACTTTTTTTTTTTTTTTAAGATTTTATTTCTCCATTTTCTCCCCAAAGCCCTCCTGTACATAGTTGTGTATTTTTTGTTGTGGGTCCTTCTAGTTGTGGCATGTGGAACACCGCCCTAGCATGGCTTGATGAGCAGTGCCATGTCCGCGCCCAGGATTCGAACCGGCAAAACCCTGGGCCACTGAAGCAGAACGTGCGAACTTAACCCCTCGGCCACGGGGCCAGCCCTGGGGACACCAGCTTACTTTAACCAGTATGCTTCACTAGCCACTCACTCCCACCTCTTTGGGTAACTGGTCATTCTAGACTTATCACATAAAGGGAGATAAAAGTCAGCCAGTAATGAACCCAATAGTGCTCAGTCCTAAGTAGAAACAAATATAAAAGGAAGGAAAGGAGGAAGGAAGGGAAAATTGATGCAAAGAAGGGAGAAGGGAAGGAAAAATCTGTCTTAAAGCCTAGTGCTCAATTCTAGCAGTTTTAGTATTATAATTTTAAAAATATAAATACACAAACAAAAAGAGAGAAGAATTCATATTGCTAGCTCAGTCATAACAGGACTCTCCCCTAAGCCTTACTGTTTACTCCAGATGGGCAAGAACAAAGGGTGCCCTGGTTGAGATGTCAGAAAAAGAAAAAAGTCTTGAAGGCTGTGTGTGCAGACCTGAAGTTATAAAGGAAAGGAAAGCATCAGAATCTTGCTCTCCATGGGAACACTGTATATCACACTTCCTAGGGGCCTAATGTATAATGTGATTACATTTTAAAACAACAGTAAACGCCTATTTCCAGTTCCCACCACATCCCCATCATGGGTTGGCTGTGGCTCTAGACCGGGCTAACAGACCTGCTGCCTCCCTAGAACATTGCCAATCACACTGCCAGAGGGAAGAGAGAAGATGGCGCACCACGCAAGCGCTCCTAAGGCTTCCATTTGAAAGCGATGTCTGTTGCTTCCGCTCACATTTCAGAGCCCCAAACAAGTCAAGCAGCCACGTTTGACTTCAACACGGCAGGAATGTATAATCTTCTCATAGAGAGGTACCTGCAGGGAGGGCATTAAATTTTTGAGAGCTGTCTTCCATCGCAGACATCTTTGTCCGGATCTCAGTCTCAAAAGGAAATTTCTCATCATTCTACTATTTTAAGAACAAATTTGGGTGATTATATTTTGAATCTTATATTTGAAGGACAAGTCACTTAACCTCTCTGGGCCTCAGTTTGCCTGAAAAATTATTCAATTGGACTAAATCAGGGTTTCCAACCTTGGTGGTACTGACATTTTGGTGTAGGGGCTGTCCTGTGCATCGTAGGGTGTTTAGCAGCATCCCTGATCTCCAACCCTAGATGCTAGTAGCATACACCCTAGTTGTGAAGACCAAAAATGTCCCCAGACACTGAGGAATGTCTCTCTGGCTGAGAGTCACTGGGCTAGATGATCTCCTATGTCACTTCAAATTCTAAAATTCAATGCTCAACTAATCTACACTCAAACCAATAAGACCCTTTGCCAAATTTTGGACCTATATAATACTCCAGTCCAAGAAAGTAATAATTACACTCTGTAAAGTGGCACTTGAGAAGTAAGGCTTCACATGCTGTAAACACAGAATTGAGATCCATGAGCCTTCTAATATGCTAACTAAAATTCTGTAACCTTTAAAGGGTAACGTATAATACAGGGAAATGAGCAAACAGTACTCCTGTAGAAGGCGGGGAACCAGATATTTTCATATGAGTAATGTTTAGGCTCTGTCCCAAGAAGGTTTGGTTCATAAGTGGTTTAGACATCATTTATTTATCAAATTTATATCCTGCCTCATTCCGAAAAGCATTTGAGGTAGCTTGCAAAGAGGCATATATAATAAAATGGAAAGAAAGTAATAAAAATAGGGGAAAATACATAAAGAACAAAGAGGAAACAAATATTCCAATCCTAAAAGTCAACATCATTTCTGTGATCGTGCATACAATGCAGCTCAGAATATTGGAACGTCTAAGGAAACATTGCAAATAAAATAATTATACAATTTGCATTGTCAGAGAAGAGGAATTCTATTCATTGTCTAGAGAAACAAGGTTTTTCTTAGGATTAAACTCAGAGATATGTTTCATGTGGGGCCTGATGTGGGGATTGTAGGGGAGGAAGACATTTCCTCTACCTGCTCTGGGTTCTTCTGGCAGGACAATGAATTAAATTCACACGAGACAGAATAACAGGAGAAGATTAAACAAAGCTTTTAACATGTATACATGGGAGAGGCTCAGGCAAACTTAGCAACTCAGCCAACTGGCCGAGGCTAACTGTTTAAGTGTCTTCAGCTACAGACAAGGAGGACATTTGGGGTAGTGGTTTGGGTCTTCAAAGGGGAGGTAGGCAACCCACATGGAAGTGGAAAAGCAAATGTTTGGTAAATAGAACTTTGATAAGAGTGGGCTTACCAAGGATCCTCCCAGTCTACCGGAACCCAAAATTATCTATGGTGATGGCCTGTCCCGGGGACAGGCCTTTATTTTAAATTTCTTTTAGACAGTTGGGGTGAAAGGTCAAATGTTCTTGCTGAGTCTGAGCCTTTACTGTCTTTAGCTCGAAATAGTCCACATACCAGAGTGGCGCATCTTGGGGCAGCCTGCTCTAAACCCTGTCAGAAACACATGTTCAAAGGACCCATATTCTATGGTTTCACAGAAAAAGCCAGTTCTCATAGGAACATTAAGTATAATTTAAAAGCATAACCTTGAAACACAATTGGATGGAGGTATTTCTTTGGGAAGCTAAAGCAACATGGGTAGCCTTCCAATAAAGGCTGTTCAATGACCTAGGTGATCCAAGGATAAGATCTCATTTGCCTACAAAAGTGATTTTCAAAGTGTGGTTAGCAGAGAGAACTTTTCTTCAAAGAGAACCTTCTAGAGAGGTCTAGTATATAAAACAGATGAAGGCAAAGCTGCACCTTTCCTTCCTTCGGCTCTCTCTCCTCCTCAGAAGGCCTCGAAGCCTCTTGTAGCAGAGTTCAAACACCACTAACCTAGAGAATAAAACTTCAAATACCTAGAATAGATTCAATAATTCAACAAATATGTATGGTGCTCCTGCTAAGAATCAGAGTAAATATTGTTTTATATATATTTTTCTTAAAAATAATTTTTCAGTTGAACTTTTTATGAGAAAATAGACAGTTCCCAGTACAATTCCCTGACAGAGCCTGACGTGCTGATTAAGCCCAGATGCTTAACTAGCAGAGTCCATCACTGAGCCCACTTCTGTTATGGAAATGAAAGCTCCTGACCAGGATTCACATCCAGGTGCAAGGCTGTCCCATCTCCTCACAACAGCTAGGCACAAAGTCAGCATTTTTCTCAGGAATCCGCTTGGATCCACTTAGGACCTGACCTAGTGCTTGGTTCACATCCCAAGTTTCTACGTTGCTGAGCATTGCTGAGGGAGCCTGAACCTAAAAATTTTTCAGTGCAAATGTCACCAGCGATCCACCACTGTTATGACTTTCTAGCTGCTGTCAGCCAAATGCCAGGTAACTTCTCCTCACCCCAGTCTCAAGGACCGCCTTGCCCCACCTCCCATCCTTTTCCCTCAGGGTCCAGGAGAAAACCACCCCTGAGCAGTTGGCTTCCATTCCTTGCCCTGGACCCTCACCTGGCCTTGCTCCTTTGTCCTGAACTGGGCCCTTCAAACCAGAAGGCCCACTGAGGTCAAGTCTTACCACATAACTGGAAAACCAGGAGAAGAAACTGCACCAGGAGAAAGGGAACCTTGAATCCTTCACTCCCCGACCAAGAACACAAAAGCGTACATTCTCGGATTTTATCTCATGTTTCGAACATAAATAGGAGGGCCTCCTTGAGAAAGTGTGGGAGGTGAGGAAGGGGTTTGACCGAGAACTACAACTTGGAAAAGCTCAGTCATGCATTAGTAGCTAGTTCTAAACAACATGGTATTCTGAAGTAACCAACAGCGTGAATAAACCATAGAATGCAATCCAACGTGATGGAGCTAACTGATACAGAGCAGTCTGACACCTCCCACTTACATGTTGAAGAATGTCTATCAAAGCTACCTTTGTTTTATCAGAGTTAGCATTGAGTCTTTCTTCTTTGCAATAGGTTAAAAAAAATAGGAATTAAAAAATAAATCCAACTTTCAATAATAGCAAGCACTTACATAGCCCTTACTATGAGCCTGGCATTGTTTAGAGAGGAGAAAACATATATATATAGAGGGAGAGAGAGAGAGAGAGAGAGAGAGTCTCCTTTTAACCTTCATAATATAAAGACATTATTATTTTCTTTTTAAAGGTGAGGAAACTAAGTCACAAAGAAGTTAAGTTATTTCCCCAAGATCAAAAAGCTAATGAGTGGTGGGGCTGAGATTTGATGCAAGAAAGCCGGACTGCAGAGTCTGTGCTCTTAACCAAGACTCTTTCTGGGTTTCCCTTAATCACATATGATCTGGCATTAGGAAAATCCATGTCCAATAAAAATGACTCTCAGCTACTTCCTTCTAATTGCTATACACCCATAGAAGGAGAAATAATTTTAAAGTCTAAGCAGAACATGAATATATATGAATAACTTCAGCAAAACCAAATCCTATAATCCATTCTCCAGTCTGTCATACACACATCATTGCTTTTGTTATCCCAGAATATTGACAACCATTTTATTTCTCATTTTCATTGCACTCAAATAATAGCGTTCCACACAGTCATGAATTAGGTAGTGGTTGAAAATATCTGGTTATTTCGTGATCTAGATAACCTGGACTTGACTCTGGAAAAGAGAAGAGAATATTTAGAATTTATGATATGGAATCTGAAGCTTCCTTTTGAATTGATTTAAAACACGTTTATTATTTTCTTATTATAAAAACAAGACATCTTATGGTAGAGAATTTTAAAATACAATCTAAGAAATAGAAAGTTAAAACCCGTGGCTGATGGTAACCAATGCAAACACTGTGGTATATACATCTTTTCGATTTTATTTTTATGCTGATACTAGCTACCACTTATTGGGCATTTAAAGATTGTCAGGCACCCTCCCAAGCACTTGTTATGTTTTCTCATTTAATTTTCACAAAAACCTAGAAGGCAAGTACTATTATTATTATTCCCACTTTTTTGGTAACTGAGGCTCAGAGAGGTCTAGAAACTTACCCTCAGCCGAGGGTTCCAATGTAGGACTAAAGGTTTTGCCGATCCTATGATCTCAATGAGGCAGGTACCCGGTCTATAATCCCACCTTGGGCACTGTGTTGGGTAGAGGCTTAACAAATGTGGTTAGCTGCCATTTCTCCCAGTTTTATCCCCTTTTTCATTTAAATACAAGTTCCCTGGTTTACTTCAACTCAAGGTTTCTCAATTTGGGCAGTAATGACACAGTTGGCTGAATGATTCTTTGCTGTAGGGACTGTCCTGTGCAATCGGATGTTTCGATGGTTCGCAGCATCCGTAGCCTCTACCCACTAGATGCCAGCAGAGTTCCCCTAGTCTTGACAACCAAAAATGCCTCCAGACATTGGGTATGGGGGTGCAAAACAGCCCCCGATTGAGAACTACTGCAGTTTAATAAGCTCTGTAGGGCCAGCCCCATGGCCAAGTGGTGAACTTTGTGTGCTCCACTTTGGCAGCCTGGGGTTCCCAGGTTCGGATACTGGGTGCAGACCTAGCGCCGCTCATCGGGCCACGTTGTGGCAGCGTCCCACATAGAACTAGAATGACTTACAACTAGGATATAGGACTATGTCCTGGGGCTTTGAGGGGGAAAAAAAAGGAAGATTGGCAACAGATGTTAGCTCAGGGCCAATCTTCCTCACAAAAAAAATAATAATAAACTCTGTAACAATCTTTGGAAACTCATAGTCAGATTAACATAGTCTGTTAACTGACATAGACCTTTTACACAGAAACAATTCAATATAGATTATCTACAAATTTCCCTTTATAAAGAGGCCCTTTAGGACTCCTGAATCAGTCCATATGTGCTTCTCTGTGGTTTCTAGGTATTTCTTCATTATTTTATGGTGTTTTGTTTTGAATAGCTGAATCCTCACAAATCTTCAGATGAGTCAAGTTATAAATTAGGTTGAGGCTAATTACCAAATCCTCTTGACACATGAATTTTGACAGAGCATCTCCCAAAATACTTTCATACAAATCTGAACAGTCAATCCTGGAGTCTCTTTCCACGTATTTCTGCCAGTAATTCTAGTCTTTCTTCTCATAATATTCTATTTTACACTCATGAACCCAGTTCATCTTTATTGCAATTCCTCTGAGCTCTGATATGAAATTCAAGTTCTCAAACAATGCTCTAACTTAATATGGTCCCTTTTAGATCTTTCTCAAGGGGAGGTCTCCCTCTGGTTCAGCAAAAGCAGGGCCGTGTCAGCTAATTAGGCCCCTGTGATGCTAGACTTGTCATTTCTCCTACGCTGTCAGGATGTACAGCTCTCAGGGAGCTCATTAAAAATAATTTTGATGAAGAGCATAAATACGGACAGTTAGCTCCTGTGACCTTCCAAAATCCATTTTACCTCCTGATTTTCTTTCCACAGTAGTCAGATTGTTTTCTAGAGTGCTAATGGATTCACTTTCGTCCTTTGAGGGCCCTTGAAGAACAATCTTTCTCTGCAACCATCAATGTGCTATTGACAGGGATTTCTGAATCCAGGCTGCAGTGTTCCCCCTTTGACCCTCAAATCTAAGGAACAGAGAGAGAGAGAGAGACAGGTTGTGTTTGACTTTTTCTGATTACCTTAGTTGCCTCTATAACAAACACCATAAAGTTTCCTTTAGCAACAGGGACTTTCCCACTCCATTTACTTTCCTCCACGCAGTGAAAATTTTGTAGTCGAAAATATTGATGGGTTCAATGTCAATAAAAAAGAGACAAGAGACAAAAATAGATTATGTGGTAGTAAACTTTTTTCGTCTTTCACTTTTGAACCATATATTCTGATTTATCTTCAGTTTACGCGGTGGAAATAACCAATTGTTAAGTGCACTAATGAGAATTGGTGCATAATAGCCTGGCCATTAAAACTGCAAAAAAAAAAAAAAAGTATAATAGTAAATCAATACCACTAGTAAACAAGATAAATTCTATAAATTATCAGGATAATTAACAGAAGCTACTGTTACAGACAAATCTGTAACTCTCAAGGGTTTAACTCAACAAATGTTTATTTCGCACCCAGGTAAAGTCGAAAGTAGACTGGGAGCCCTCCTCCAGCTATGCCATCTGGAATACACCACATCCAAGTTCATTTCAACAGGAGAAGAGAGGGATAAAGGAACACACCGGCTCTTAACTGCCTTGGCCTGGAAGTGATGCTAGTGAATTCTGGTCACAGGTTATTGCCTCAGGATCCTAACTCCACTAAAAGGGAAGCTAGGAAATGCAAGGGGCACATGGAGGGTTTGGTGAGCACCAGAATCCATGTTCAAAAGATATTACTATGATACTGAAGAGCTGGAAATAGCCATTTTTAATTCCATATAATAAAATATTATGGAGACATTAAAATGTTTCCCAAGCTCTTAATACAGTCTTGAGTGAACAGAAGGATACCAAACTGAATATATATTTTCCTTTTAAAAAGTGTAAATATGCAGAACAAAAACTAGAGGGAAATATCACTTTGTTACCAACAGTTATCTCTGTATAGTACAATTAGAGGTGATTTAATGTTATTCTCTGTACACTTCCTTATTGTCGAATTCTCCACAATGAGCACGTAGGAAGAATTTCTATCAATCAAATAACTAGAGTATCAACCCACCTCAGTACCTTGTGTATAATAAACCCTCAACGGCTGCAGGAATGAATGAAAAGGAAACAGGAAGAATTAAACAATGAGATTTGTTACACTCACATGAAAATCTACTATAATGGAAAATTAAAATTTTAATTTTTAATCAAAGAATCTCCATTTCCCATTAGGAAACAAAAATTTGATGAATAGGGGATAGAATTACAATACGTAATGTTTATTGATCAGTTACCATTAGTCAGACACTGTGCTAAGCAGATCCCATTCTTTATCTCATTTATTCCTCAAACTCATATTTTGGAGCAAAATTATGCCCATTTACAGATTTGGAAATTGGGGCACTCAGAGGGGAAAGAGGATTTGACTTCAGATAGCATGACTCTGGAGCGCATATTCTTAACCACTACTCTCTACCTGACAATTATTTTTTGACATTGAAAAATGTTCACCTACATTACATTCTTCCAAAGATTGCTAATGGAATGTAAACTTTTAAGGAGGTAGAACACAGTAAATTGGTGCTTAACATCCATTCCAACTTCTTCCTAATGAGCCTTCTTTCCAGCAGAGGCTGGAATATTAAAAATTGCATTTTCCAGGCTCCTTTGCAGCTGGGTTTTTGAGGGTGATGTAGGGTCCACCAAAGGCACAGTCATGTGGGATTCAGAAGGGGGAAGTGAGGCTGAGGTTACAGCTGTTTCTGCTATCAAGCATAGTCATGGAGGTATCTTCCTTTTCTGTGAAAGTCCTATCAGAGATTGCAGTGTCTACTCGCTCACTTAATGAATGTTGAAGGATATGACGAGGGGCATCCATTTGCTGGTGCAGATCATAGCAGGCATGGCATGGTTCTGGAACCAGCAACAGTATCTGCAGTTTCCTGATCGTGGTGGCTTCTTTACTACGGCAGTACTGGTATAACTCTGAAGCTGGTGGCTTCCCAATATTGGAAAATTGAATAAAAATCCATGAAAAGCTACAAAGGCATTCAAAAAAATATTTATCCAGAGGCTTCTATTTGCCAGAAACTATATTGTACTAGGTGATGGGAATACCAGGACAAGCAAAACATACATGCCCCTGCACTTAGGGAGCTTACAGCCTAGTTCGGGGAACAGAAATTAACAAAATAATTATACAAATAAACATTTACAAACTGATTACTCTTAAAGTTCTGCCTACTTTCATTTCATCTTATTTCCTGGGCAGTGAATACCATCAGGGATTTCTAGAATTCACATCAACTTACTGAATGTTCAATCCAGTTTATTGATCTAACCTTCAAACCAAGGTAAGTTACAATCAGGAGTTTAGACATCAAAGAAAGAAAAAATGGCACCAGTTACAATGACAATGCAAAACTTCCAAGAAGACCTTCTTCTGGAAAATGGCTACAATTCAACGATTACAGTAAGCAAAACTACTCTCTCCTAAAGACAAAGAAAAAAAATACAATCATGATGTCAGTGCTGTGGAAAATAATTGGTCATATTGACATACCGTTAATGGAGTCTACGTCTCTGGTTGAATAATATTGATTTCACTAATGTTCTTTCCAGTGTCAGCTCCCTTTCATTTGTTATACAGCATGCCATTTTTCAGCTTGGAAGGATTACTACTCAGCATTATGACGGGTAATGATTTGGCAATGGGCATCTTCAGGCTCAGATCTTTTACCATGTGGGGGGCTCAGTAAGTCACGTAAAAGACTGGATCCAGACGAGTTTGAAGACACAATGACATTCAAATCATTTTTCTTTCTGGATCTGAACATTATCGGCAATATTGGGTATTACTGTATCATTAAGGCTTCCAGACAAAGATAAAGATATTGCTCATGGAGTCATAGAATTAATCCATCCTATGAAAATGTTTTTTCAAAAAATAAGTGATGTCAGGTATAAGGTTATATCACAGTCTTGTTGCAAATAAAGCAAATTTAGATAGAGCTTAAGTACAACTGAAACATTATCTACCTTTGTTTTAACTTTTAATCATATAAGGGAAAATTAATACATATACATAATATGTGTGTGGATGTGTGTGTGTGTGTGATACCTGAAACTTAATTACACTAAATTATGTTTCACCATTAACAAACAGGAATATCTACTCATCTCAGTATCCTGTACATAACAAACCCTAAATTGTTGCATGAATGAATGAATGAATATGAAACACAAAAGCAATTTTAAGTGGCACCACTCTATTTCAAGATGATTCAGATTTTCATAACAAATTATAAGGATTAAAACTAATGAGTCAGCTAGCTCTTATTACTCAGATTTGATATTGGAAAACTCATACTTCCTGATTTTCCAAAATCTGTACTGAGGCTCAATTTAAAAAAAAAAAAAAAAATGAGGCACTTCCATTTTCAAGATAAATGAACATAATCTCAGTAAGAGTGGTTACTTTTATTTTAACCATATTTATGGGAATATTTCTAAAGTATACAATAGATTTTAAAAGATAGTTTAACTTTTCAAAGATAAAACCTTTTCTTAACGACATAGGGTATTATAAACCTCCTTTCAAAAGGGGCAGCGTAAGGCATGCTGGGAGGGCTTCTCCTTGCAATGGGGTTCATCTCTAGGGGATTAAAGCACCTGGTAAAGGCAGGCTTGCTTCCAGAAGAGGATAATATCCAGAATGAGCTAATCCAGTAGTTGGGACATAGCAGTGGGAGGGATAATACCTACTATTTGTTGAATATGAAATAAGTGCCAGACGAAACCACATGCTAAGGATGTGTTAGATGCTATACATATATGTTATCTAAACTCGTAACAACTGGGCATTATTGCCACATTTTGGGGGTTAGAAATCTGAGGCTCAGAGAGTTTAATACTTGCCGAGAGTGACACAACTGGGCACCGTTGGAGCCTGGATTCAAAGCTCAGCCTGTTAGGCCCATCCTATACAAGGGAAGCTCTGTGTTCAAAGTGGGCAGTTGTGTGACTCCTTTCGAAGGAGAACTCCAAACTATAGGTGGAAAATAATTGCCCTATTTCCTCTCTGGGAACAGGGATGACAAGACAGGCTGAGAAGAATGTCAAAGCACGGGGTAAACAGGTGGGGTTCAAGCAAGAGTCCTTCAAAAGGATGGTTAACATGGTGACTTTGGCTTGGAGACATGCATATCCAGTAATGATGGAGACATGTCAAATACTGGGTCTTTGGCAGCAGGACAATTCCAGAATCCTACCTACTGGTGAACTGATTCTCCCCGAACATTCCTTGCCAGGGCTGGCTTTTGGGATCAAGCGGTTGGTGCTGCATTAACAGATGAAGGATAGTGATGGCTGAAGCTAACAGGACTGGGCGGACATAGTCAACACTCTGGTTATTGTACCACAATGTTACAGCAACGCCCGAGGGCCCTACTGGGATGTGTAGTGTTATTGTGTCTACGTTAAATAGCCCTAGACAACTATCCATTTTATAGTTTTTCTCTCTTCCTGCCTTGGAGTCTACCAGTAGTCACTTTTTGCTGTCAGTCTGCCTGCCTGGCAACTTCTCCCTCCCCGACTCTCCCCACTTGGCCTCTCCAAAAACACACATCTTACCAGCTAGTCTATAGGGTAGAAAACTAGTAAACCAACCGTGTTTGATGGTGTGCAAATCACACACAAATTACTCGTCCCATTCTTTCATTCACTCACTCAACAAACATTTCTTCAGTATTTTTAATCAAGAATAGCAGGCATTGTGCAAGGCTGTAGGAAAAGAACACCAAAGACTGAGTTCCTGCATTTGAAGAGCTCATAAACCAGTGCGGATGGAGAGGAGAGAATATAAACATGACACCACAGGTGTCACAGAGGCTGTAACAGAGCTCTGCCCAAGTGTGAAAGCCGGGCAGGGATGGAAGCAAAGTCATCATGAGAGTTGAGGACAGTTGTCCACAAATAACTTACAGGACTGCTCTGCATACAGGGACAGAGGCCAAATCTGCCACCAGAAGAATTTCAAGAAGACGAACAGCTAATATTTGTTGAATGCTTACTGTGTGTCAGAGGTGTTCTTTCCACATATTAACTCATTTAATTCTTACAACAACCTTAACATTTTGCTATTATTTTTATTTTGCTTTTACATCTGGAAACTGAGCTAGAGAGAAGTTAAGTAACATGCCCAAGGTCATAGAGCTAGTAAGCGGGGAGCCAGGATCTAAACCCAGGCAGTCGAATACCAAAACCCACACCTTAACTACTAAACTGTATTATTGCCCCAACACTTAGCACACAGTAAGGGGCCCAACAATTAATGGTCGAATTAAAATTAAATAAACTTTGTGACCTCTGTTTTATTTGGCTAAAGGCCTGGGCTTCCTTTCAGGTTCTGAAGGTGCAGATGTCGGGGAGGCAGCCTACTGACCCCCAGATAATAAGGCCTCAGTCCACTGTCAATTCAGAGAGCAAGTCCATCACCAACTTACAAACCTGCTGTGCTCCAAATGTTTACCTATAGGTTTATACTCTGAAAACACTTCCTCAAATATTTTTAAATGGGGCAAAACACAGTATCGCACACTACATAACACTAAACAAAATGCCTCATACACACACGTGTATATGTATTTTTGTGTGTGCGTATACACATGTATATAACAATTTTGCAGACTTTTCCCTGTTTGGAGAGGAAAACTCAAGTAGATGGAGTTTTTCCTCATACAAGTAATTTTCAAATAATTTATTAAGAATATAAAAATCTCCTTGACTGCTTCTAGGATGGAGCCACAAGCAGTTCTCCTGGTTGATCTAGACATGTATGTTCTGAAGTACCTCCATCCCCCACTTGTGGTAAACAATACCAACACAAGCTTAGGCATGTCATCATGCCATTATTTCTGATAATGAATATTTTTCTGATAATGAATGACTTTCTGATAATGAATGTAAACATGTAAACTGACATGCAGTTAACAGCTCTTTAGAAAAAAATAGTAAGTATCCAGAACACAGAACATCAAAAAAATATTGAAATTTTAGGGGAAATGATCCAGGTTCCAGTGCCAAGTAACTCCCAAAACACTAACAGTGATGTCCCAGAGCGCCGCGCTTCTTTCGATTACTTTAAGCAGATCCTTAGATTTCAGCAGCATGATAGCTGGGAACTTGAGGCCCAGCTAAAGCTGCCCTCGGCTGTATCCCTTTATTAATTCATCCCAGGAGCGGGGATTGAGCTGTGCTGAGGAGCAGAGAAGATGGCACTGTGTCCTCCCTGGCCAAGACAGACGAGTACAGGCACTTCACACCGAGAGAGGTCCTTGTCCTGCCACTCAGAGAGAGCCGTTTGCCTGATGCCTGAAATTGCAGTATGCCTTAAGACTGCATACAAAACCCTGGAGGAGCAATCATTTCTAAGAGCAGTTTTACTGCAGGAAGGCCTGAGTCTGCTGTTGTCTCTTTACAAACGTCTGCTAATCCACTCCTGTCACAGGGCTGCCAGGAGCTGCTATTTTACTCCCAGGCGTCCGGGAAGACCTCCGGAGAATAGTTCCCTCTCCATGGGCAGCAACGGCAGGGCTATTTCAAGCCCTCACTGCATTTTAAAGGTGTTATTTGTCCACATGGACACATAAATCACCATGGAACATCTTTTCTGAAGCACGCGCTGGTCTGTAGGATTGCTAGATAATTCCGAGTGAGTTGGCATCCCTGGGAGGGTTTGGGACATGGAGCCAGACAGCTAATTTAAATGACTCCTTCAGGGTTATATGTCATACTAAACAGGGAGAAAATTTTCAAAGATTTTAAATCATTGGTATAAGACCCATTTAATATAAGCAAATATATCTTAATGTCTTAACAAATGTTGCTCCCAATAGTTTCTTCTATTTTAATGCAGTTGACATGTGAAAATAAAACATTTTCTTTTTTTTTTCCTCTCTGGGATGTTGGAGCGCAGGCAAGCGAACAAAGGAAATATATTGCTATTGTGGTATTCTACAGCACCAAGAGCAATCTCCTTGCATTTTACAAGAACTTTCCTTTCTCTGTGGAGTTTGAATTGTTTACAATAAACACATATTAAAGAAGACACTTTAACTGTGAGGCGTATTTCTCTTTGAGAATCCTAAAATAATGAGTTCTTGAACTAGACATGATGATAAAAAATTTAGCTGAAATGCTCAGCCTACGAAAGGCTGAATTTTAATCTCCTTAGCTGGACAGTCGAAAGTCTCCTTTCTGCATATCAATTAGATTCAGTTGCTCCTCATTCCACCTTATGGTGTCACCATTCACAGATGGTGACTCCAGGGATGAATGCATTTTAGTAACAGTTTGAAATGCCCCTGGGTAATAAAGAGTGTAAATGATGGCTGTGCCTTTGAAATAATGCAATCAGAGAGAGCAGGCTGATAGGGTACAGCTGTGGACAAAGTCCACTTTTGCTTTTAGAGCTTTGTCTGCGTGGTAAATGAAAGAAATTTTAAAATATGTTGATTAACTGAAAAAAATATTAAATGTCATTCAAGATACTGGATTTTAAGAAAACCACAGCTCCTTTTAAAAAATCACATTTTGAGTAAGAAAAGCAAAAAGATTAATTTCACAGATGCCCATCTTTCTGCCTAATTGCAAACAATATGGGGTAGAATGGTTGAATTAGAGGAAAACCTGAAATGGGATAATTTTAATTGGATACAGGATAGAGCAGGGGGTTTAGCCATAGTCCATCAGTATGAACATTACTAAGTGTATAATTAAGTTGATTTGGAGTACCAGGCTACTCTAGTCTGTGTACAGGATACCAAAGACTTTCCTACTCTTAGGAAACTGAAAATCTTCTTTGATAGATGAGACACCATGCATATCAGACAGTACACAATCAAGTATTGAGTTAAAAAGAGTACAGACGATAAGACCACAGGGATTTGGAGAAAGGAAAGAAGAAGATGAGCTACGTTCACTGGGAATAATTGGTAGAGAAGGTGGTTCTTGGGAGAAGTGAAGGAAAAACTACTTTAATGAGACCAGTAAAGTCACAGAATGAACATGAACTTGGCAGATAAAGGAAACACTCGCTGCTCAGAGTTCAGGGCTCACATAGAGGGATAGTGAGTGTTGAATGCCAGACTAAGGAACTTGACCTTGACCTTGACCTGGACCTGACAGGCATGAGGAGGCTGCTGCCAAAAGGAAGGATTTAAGTGATGTTTAAAGAATTGATCTAACTGCAGTAAGATGGACTGGAGGGAAGACCAGAGCAGTAATCCTTAATCAAGGGTGCACAGCAGACTCACCTGGGAACCTCTCTACACCAGACCTCGCTTTTATTTTTCAAGATTTTCAGATCACTCCAGAGATTGTGATTGTAATGGAGTTTGGAGGGTATATATTTTGAAAATAGTCTTCAAGTAATTCTGGTGTGATTCTTGGCTACAAACCACTGCACCAGAAATTTTAAAAAACAAAACAAAAGCAAAAAAGAAAAAACCCTCTTAGGAGAATACTGATGATATTACCTTAAGAATATGCTCTGCGATCATGGCAATGGGAACGGAAAAGGAGGAATTATTCCTAGAGTTGCTGCAAAGGAAAACTCAGCTGGACTTGGTAATGGCACTCAGTGAACGAAGAGCTGTCAAAGACGAGTTCACGGTATTAAGGCTAGGAAAATGGGAGAAGTTCACTGACATTGACAATACTATGGGAATTTAGTACTTGTGGGACATGAAGCCACTGAGTTGTCATTCAACTGGCAACTCTGTCTACTAAGAAATGGTTATGTGAGAGGTCAGGGCTAGAAACGTGCCTCCTCAGCACCAAGACACTGGAAAAACTTATCAACATGAGTCAACAAGAAGAGCAGGGGCCAAGGACTGAACCTGAGCCCCTCTCTGCAGAGTGGGAAGATAAAGAGCATTTGGGAAACTTTGAGGAGAGGTAAAAGGAGAAAGAAGAATAAGGCATCACAGAAGCCCAAGGAAGGAAGAAGTAATTAAAAAGTGTTAAGTCCAGAATACAGCAGCCGCCTCTTGTATACGATTTTGCTTTCTGAAGTTTGTCACCTGTGGTACACTGCAGTCCAAAAATATTAAATGGAGAATTCCAGAAATCAACAGCTCATAAGTTTTAAACTGTGCGCCGTTCTGAGTAGTGTGATGAAATCTCATGCGTGCTTGCTCCATCCTGCCCGAGACGCGAGTCATCCCTTTGTCCAGTGTATCCACACTGTACTGTACAGAAAAAACATAATATATTTAGGGTTTGGTACTACCCACGATTTCAGGCATCCCTTCAGGGTCTGGGAGCATATCCTCTTTGGATAAGGAGGGACTATTGTATTCAGTACTGACAAAAATTATTATTGACTTTGTTTAAAATAAAGTCCATAATGAACTTGGAGAAGACCATCAAAAAATCTTAGAAGTCTATACAGAAATTGATAAATGATAATGTACACCTGAAATTACACAATGTTATAAACCATTATGATCTCAATAAAATAACTGAATAAATAAATAAATAAAAGGTGTCTTTCAAGTGATCACGGAACTAAAAAAACAAAAAAATCTTAGAATAAGGTGAGTCTTGAATCCACCCTCTAATTTCAAGCATTGGGAATCTGATACACATCTTAATTGATTTAATGTTTTGGAATTTCCTCTTCTGTAAAGAGCAGTTTTACTAGTGAAGCTCCTGGAGTGTTGACTGAACAATCTTCTCAGATCCAAGCGTCAGATGAGCAGTCAAATCTAATCAGATGTGGCCGTGCATTTCTTTGACTATATTATTACTGTATGAAGTAGGTTTGTTTTCTTCAAAATAAATAAATAAATAAATAAAAAGTTATGATGTATACCTACAGAAATAACTCCTTAAGTCGGACAACTTATCCTCATGTTGCTCAGATCTCTGTTTTCTTGGGGCTGGGCCCCAGCAGCAATGTTTATACACACAAATCTGTCTCTCTGGTTATGTCCGAATGAACCAACAGCAAACACCGGATCCCAGGTGGGCCAATCAATTTCTCTCTCCATGGCATTTGCAATTGGGATTCAAAAATGTTAGTCTCGGGGCTGGCCCCATGGCTGAGTGGTTAAGTTCTCGCGCTCCGCTGCAGGCGGCCCAGTGTTTTGTTGGTTCGGATCCTGGCTGTGGACATGGCACCGCTCATCAAACCATGCTGAGGCAGCGTCCCACAGGCCACAACTAGAAGGACCCACAATGAAGAATATACAACTGTGTGCTGGGGGGCTTTGGGAAGAAAATTGAAACAAATAAATCTTTAAAAAAAAAAAATGCTAGTCTCTCCTGACTGCTTACACTGAAGATATGTAATCTTCCACCATGACCATCAGGAAGGAGAAAATGGCCAACCAGAGGCAGGGAAGAAAGCAGCAGATGTGCAGGCAGAGGCAGAGATGCCCGTCAACCTCACAGTCTACTCGGATGTTCCCCACTCTGTGACTCAGTGCGCTCTGACTTAGTTGCTCTCAACTCCGCTCCTCTTCCTTCTGCTGTCTCTGCTTCCATCACTGGCATTTCTGTTCCTTTCTTCCTGTGTCTCACAAACTCCCAGAGGGAGGATGTGATCAAGTTTGGTTAGTCATCACCCAATAGGAAGTATCATAATGTACAATTTTTAGCCTAGGGATGCCTGGGAACATGACTTTCAATTTATTGAGCCTTGCAATAAATACTGTGCAACTTATCATGTGTGGGTTGGCATGTGCATGTCTCCAAATTAATAAGAATGAAAAATGTATGCAATTTAGGCAAAGCTGTACCATAATCCAATAATTATATTCTATACAAGTAATTAATGAGCTGCACCTGGTGAGCAGGCAGGCACACAGCCAGAGGCTCCAGAACAATCGGAAAGGCTGTCAGGATACAAAGACTGCTTAAGAAAGAGGAAGGTGAGTGGCTGTCCACTGGCGGAATCCGTGCAGGTTCCATGAGTGGCACCTGCGCCTCTGTATAAAGGGCCTCTGGAGGGGCTGGACCCTGTATTTCTGTCTCAGAATTTCCAGTCACATAAATCTCAGTATTCTTTTACATCAAGGAAATCTTATATCTTTAAGCAACTGCATCTGCTACCAACTTTTGAACAATGCTACTACCTGCCATCTGTTTTGATGCCTACACAGAAGCCATAAACCAGTGGATCCTATACTTCTGTGGAGTATTTGCTGAAGTACAAAGATTAACCAGAATTGCTCCAAGCATGGTAGAATTTATCCTAACATTACAAGGGAGGGCTATAATGAAAATGACAGAAAAATGCTCTGATAGAAGAGTCAATGAATATACCACGAGTCTTGTCTGCCTTCTTTATCAACAGAAAGGATTCTCCTCTTTAGACTGCTATCTCTGAACAACAGCCTGAATATTATCTATTTCATAAGATACCAGAGTACTTCTATTTTAGTGGGATAGCAGAGTATCATATACTTACCACTGCCATGGACCAACCCAAGGCCCCTGTGTCAGGCTGTGCAGACCAGCACTGCATAACATCAAGGGTTCCTTCTGCATCACCCCTCCCCAAAGTTGGGCAACATGGAAGCCCTGGAAATGACCAGTCTACAGCATGAAAAACCAAGGATAGGTATTCAGAGATGTTAACAAGCAATGCATTTGTACAGCTAATGAGAAGCATCTTACCTATTTGTCCTTTCAGATTATCCCCCATTCTCTCTGCTCAGCTCCAAAGCACAGTTCTTTGAATCCCTATCTTCATCCACATGCCTCTCTAAAACTGACTGGGCTTCTCCTAGGATCTTCCTGTTTGTACACAGCAAACTCAGGCTAAATTCTCAAGGTCAAGAAGAAAATAAGTGCTTTTTCTCTTATTTCTCTAGATAAAACCTTCAGACAGGCCAAAATGATCAACGGGAACTAGCAGGGAATCCCAGACTGACTACTCGCGCTTCTGAGAATCACATGACCAGAATTCTCCCAAGTCAGACAGGGCCAATGTTTTGCCTTTATTCTTGCTTTGCATCTTTTTAACTCTGACACTAGTCTTTTTCTTGGTTCACCTAAAACATCTAAAACCTCAACTTTATTGTTCTACATTTCAGATCATTTTCTTGCAATGCCTCTTTGCCAAAGCATATACATTTAGCAACATGAAAAAACATGTATTTGTTGACTTCAGAAAAAAAATGGTTCCTCCTATAATACATATGGAAACATATAAAAGGCAGATTAGATTATTAAATTGTGTGATTTATGTAGCTTATTATAGTTACATACATTATTAAGTTATGTACAGAATACATGAATATATAGTTGTATAAATACTCATTCATAGGAGAGCAGCCCATCACCACAGAGAAAATCTTAACATTGACCAACACTGACTCCAATGTTACCCAAGATCGATATTTAATACATGTTTAGGAGCATCACAGCTCCTAATCCAGAGGATCAGGCTATACTGAAATGGGCCTGGCCCACGTAGTTGAGCACAAGGAGATGCAATGCAATATGGGAACAACCATGATATGCTTACAAATGACTAGTTAATCATTTCCCATTACATAACGTCTGTTCGACATCTTTAAAATTACGGAATTGTCTTACTATATTAAATCTTATCATTTTTAGAAAAATAAGTTACCTGTAAAAGTCCCCAGTAAAAGGCCTTACAGTGATATGACGGCGTTTCACCAGGAAAGCACCTACCTGCCCACCTGCCAAGAGATCTGAACAGGGAGCATAACTTGGTGAATTTGACATGATTCAGGTCATAAGCAATAGACTAAAAAATTTCATCCTATCCCAGACTCATTCGGGCTTGCCAATGCTCTCGCACACAAATTAAACCCAAAGAGAGTGATGCACAAAACCAGCGTAGACATTTATTTTATAGTAAAAATTATATAACTGCCAAAAGGTCAGAGAAGGACATCAGTAGGAAAATCACAGTCTCTCCTCAAAGGCAAGCTCCCAGGCAAGCAGTTAACCCGGCGCTGGTTGGGGAGCATGGAGTCAGAATCAACATGAGATCTGCCTGATTTGAATATAACTGCATCAGGCCCTGAAAAGCCAGTACGTCTGTCTCCACCACACGGGCCCGTCAGGAGAACTGACCACTACAGGGGCCGGGCAGGGTGCCCACCCCCGCTCACTGCACATGGCCAACATCTGCATCTCAGGTACTCTTTCTTCTCTGCTTCCCTTTTTAAACAACCCCACCTCTGATTGCTGTATTCTTGACATAGATATTAATATTTTTTCTTAGGACTGTAGTCAAAGCTTACTGACCCAGAGCCATTCTGTCTCTAAGATTTTTCCTTCTCTCCTCTTTGTTTATTTTATTCCTCATTTCCAAGCTCACTGCAAGTGCTTCACTGTCATACCCATGTACTTACCGCCCACATTCACTAAGTTATTGTGTACTTACTCATGTTTCTAGAATACTTGAAAAAGCTTTTTAAAAATTATCACCACAGAGACTCTAAAGAGAGTTGCCCGCCATGAAGCAGACGTCAAAAAACAAAACAAAGAAATTGAGTGAGCAGTGAGGTGAACAACGAACTTGAATGATTTTAATCACAAATCATTTAACCTTAAATCCCACAAATTCTCCTTGGTAAGTCTTAACTACCAAGAAGTAGCAAGCTTAGCTGTCTGATAATCAAATATCCAAAATGGTGGCAAAAGACAAAAATCCAAAAAACAAAAACCACCACCCAACTATCCTTTTAGTGCAATGAGAGCTGCAGATTTCAGAATTCAGAATTCTCTGCTCTTGTTCCTGTGAAGCTCCCAACCCAGCTGCCTACCAATGCTGGTCTTTCTCGGCCTCTAAAATGTTGGTCTCCACTCTAGAAATGCTTCCTATGCTGATTTCCATATGCCGCGCTCTCATGTTCCTCCTCATAGCTCTCCCATCACACCCGTCTGGCTTTCACTGCATCTTCTTCCTCGGTCTGCCCTGAAGGACTCTGCTGCCCAGGACTCCACCTGCAGCTCTTTTCCTTCTTTCTCTACTTTCATCTCATCCACTCCCAAGACTTCATGAACTACTTATACACAAAGATTTGAAACCATATATTGCATAACCAGAGCAAGACACATGTTAATGGTTCCTCATGGTTAATTTTCTTGCTTTTTTATTAGTCAGTCCGGAGACTCAGAAGTGTATTTGCACCAGCCTATTCAGTACAATCAGCCCTCCATATCCGCGGATGCGGAACCCGCGGATGCAGAGGGCCGACTGAGGGACTTGAGCATGTGTGGATTTTGGATCTCTGGTGGGTCCCGGAACCAAGCCCCACAGATACTGAGAGACAACTGTGCCTCCACCCCAATGTTTTATAGTTCCCTTAAACTCCATGTGTTCAAAACACTTTTGTTCTTAGTCTAAAATCTTTTCTCCTATGTTCTCTATTATAGTCCATGGCCTCTCCATTCACCTGCTTTTTCAAGTTGAAAATCTGGAAGCCATCATGGATGTGAGGCACTATCGACCACTATGTAAGAGTGACTATGTAATAGTAATTGTTAACAAAAATGTGCAAGACAAAATTGCAGAATTGGTTGCTAACTAAGCCCGACAAATGTAGATGGTATAATTAGGAAGAAGAGTGAAAGGGAAGAATGAGAGTTATGAGAGAGCCTTTATTTGTAAGTATATGTCATTCATAATTATAAATATGGAAAATTGATTGATTCCATTTTTCCCACTCAACTCTAAGTTCTATGAGGGCAGGACCCATACCTGTTCTGCTCATCTTTGTATGCCTAGCACCTAGTACAGCACTTCACATGTAGCAGGTGCTCAGTAAACACCTACATAGCTGCTAACACAATTAGCTGAAAACACAAGTGATTTGTACTTAGATTTGTCTATCAAGATCAAAGTAGATCTAGAGATTGCCAACACACAGTTATGAGTATAATACCACCACAAGAATTTCAAAATGTCTAGTGGGATGAATAAAACTTTCTCAACATATCTCTTGAGTCTTCACTTCATCATTTGACCAGAAATTTCTCTATCTCACTAGATCAAAGACCCTGATTATGATAGTGATTTTCACCTCAGCAAAACTAAACTGACCTTGAGGGTCATTTATTATTCTAAAAGCCCCTTCCAAAGATTAAACAAGTTTCTAATGTCCCTGATATCAAATTTCCTGGGCATCAACTGATCAGGAAGGTATGAGACAAACAGAGAGGTCCAATGGAGATCCTTGAGCTAGATGAAAAAAAAAAAGAAAAAGAAAAAACCAAGAGAAAGGAACTTCTTGGAAAGCGTTCCAACCAAAGACCCACTGAAGGAGAAGCTGGTGCCCTATTTGCTGTCACCAAATCTGACAATTGGGCAAAGGTAAATATTAGGGGAATAATTTATGTACAGGATGAGTGTTTGTGTCTATGAGTGAATGGTCACGATATACAAATATACAGAAAGCAGAAATCTGCTGTCTTCTGGACTTTGTCCTAAGCCTTCTCCCTAAAACCCTGCATTTATAGAAATAATATTCAGTGCAGCCTTAAAACAAACAAAAGACTCTCTCCCTAAGCCTTCAAATCTTACTGATCATCAAATTCCATCAACTTGGTCCTCTAGAATACAGCTCAAAACTGCTTTCTCTGTGTAAAGTTACTGGCTCTCTGCGCTCCCAACACATTCTGCATATTATCATGTGTTATGATAATATATTATAATTATTTTAGCATCTCTCTCCTCCTTACCTCTTCTAAGACCAGGAGCTACTTAGAGATTTTCAGGATCTCCTGTGTAATAACTGGGCTTAACACAGTATCTGGTAATTTAATTGGCACTCGTTAAATCATAGTCAAAAGAAAGAAGAAACAGGACTTGGGGACACAAATGTAGGATTTTGACAGCAAAGATGAATCCTTTCATCCCTCCTACTTTGCACCTCCCCATGGCCTTTTCCTCTACCATTTTTTGCCAGATCCATGATGATTAATTTGTGTCAGAGAGCTGTCCTCCTGATTCCAGTGACGTGTGGCTGTGGGCACCGAATGGATTTACTTCCTCGGCATTAAGCCTTCTTTACTTCCTCATTCCTCTCTTAGTCCCTCAGCAGAAGCATCGACCAAGTAGGTAAGAACTCAACAAGGGCTAAAATATGCAGACATAATGTATGCATAGTGGCACTGACTAAAACATGGACAAGAATTAAAGAATACTGCTTTCAAGAAAACTTAGGTCTCCTTCTACATCTTTGTATTATACTTGACCATCAGGAGACAGCCAACTCTTTTCCTAGATAAGAGACTATTTCACTTGCCCCCATTCATATGAACGCCACTAGTATCTGTCCATTAAAGTGTATTGATGGCCTGGTATTTGAATATAAAAGATGAGGCTCTGAGCTCTTCATGACTGATAAGTGAGTTTGGCCTCTCTCGTAGGGGAGTAGGGTGTGTATCAGAAAGAAGGTAGAGTAAGTGATTCTGGGTAGTTTAGATTAATATTTAAATCTTAATCTTTATGAAGGAAACAGGAGCTTAACTTGCTATATAAAAATTTCAGTAGATAATAGATATTTTGACATCATTATGCAAGTAGATAGTAAATTAACCTGCCTTGATTAATGAAAGCAGTTAATAAGCGCTGTTACCATAAGTGGATTAATTTCACTATATAATGTCTCCGAGTGATTCTTCATTTGGCCCAGATGAAGCCAGGGGCTCTTTAACAAAAGGTTTCTTGTACCTAAGAAGGTATATTTTGCTGGTTTAAACCATAATCTTTGGCATTCACACCTACTATGGACTTAAACCTTCACATATGAATTTCTATTTTAGCAAAAACATTTTCAGGAGTGGGAATGGAGAAATATTAGATCTCACTAGCAAAAAAGCCACGGTCCTAGTGTTACCATACAATGGGCACAATCTGCTTGGTGTGAGACAAAACCAATAGTCAAGAGGCAAGACAGCGGCAGAGAAAGGGGCATTTTATTATGGCTTGCTAGCAAGAGGGAAGATGACGGACTAATGTCCAAAAGAACCATCTTAAGCGGGCACAGAATCTTGAAGCAGTTATATAGGCCAGTGGGTTATAGGCCCTCGAGGTGATTAGGAATGTTGATCCAGGAGTGGCCACACCAGATCTTTCAGTTGTCATTGATGATGGCTATCAGTATAGACTCTCTGTCCAGGGGTCATCACATTCCTAAGGAACTTAAAAGAACAGTTATCGTCTTATCGCAGCTGGAAGGTATATGCACAATCAGGGGTCATAAAATCTACAGAACAGGTGGATCTCCTGGAGGGTGGAAATCCAGCTAGATTAGTTAGTGAGAGGTCATTCAAAGTTACAATATAGTTTCTTTTCTACAATATGGCTTCCCTTATGTCAACCTTGTGTTGAGCTGGTATCACTAATGTGCTAATTACTCACCTGGAAAGAATCATCTATGAACTCAGGCCTCTATACACGCAATTCAACTACTATGGATTCAAAGATGGCCGTAATTTATTTACACTTATAGCAATGCAAGGTTAAAGAACCAATTGTGGAAGACAGAAATTATGTACAAGACCTCAGAGTAGGGAAGAATTTCTTTAAAAAGACACAAAAATATATGAACAACAAAGGAAAAACATTGATAAATCTAATTACATTAATTAAATTAAAATTGGGAATTTTCTCAAAGGACATCACAAAAAAATGAAAAGACAAACCACTGTGTAGGAGAAGATAGTTGCAACACATACAAATGACAAAAGACTAGGATCCAGAATATATAAGGAACTCCAGTATACCATTAAAAAAAAGACAGATAACCTAATATTTTAAATGGCTAAAGACTTAAATAGACACTTTATAAAATCCAAATAAACATGAAAAGTTGCTCAATCTCATAGCAATCAGAGAAATGCAAATTATAACTACAATAGGATACCATTATACACCATCAGATCAGCAAAATTAAAATCTGACAATATGCAATGATGGTGAGAATAGAGAATTCTCACACACTGCTCGTAGGTATATGAATTGGTATGATCACTTTTGAAAACATGATAAGGTTGAAAATAGGTATAGCCTATGCCACAGCAATTGCACTTGTAGAAATTCTTGAACATGTGTACCAGGTAAGATGTTCATAGCAGTACCATTCATAATAAACCAAAGAATGAAAGTAACCCAAAAGTCCATCAGCCAAAGAATGGATAAATAAACTGTAATACAGTCATACAATGGATGCTATATAGTAACGAAATGAGATAACTACTGTTGCATGCAAAAACCTGGAGAATCTCACAAAAAAGAGTGTTAAACAAAATTAACCACAGGCCATCTAGGACCAGTTCAAACTGAAGGTTATCAACAGAAAGTTAAAGGTGTTCTTCAGCGGCAAGCCAAAAATTGCAAGTCATGTAGCCAGAGCATGCACAGAGGAGAAAATCCTGACCTGAAAGAACACCCGGAACCAAAGAGTCTCCTTGCTACGGAACCAAAGGGCTGGGACATGACTGGAACTTGAAAGTCAGACTCTTACCAGAAGCGAGGGGTCCACTGTCTAGAAAGATGTGGTGTTAAACCCCCTTCCACACCTCACCATAAATGTTTAAAGCCCTCCAATCAAAATCTGCCCCTCCAGCACTTCTGCATTCCAGCCCGTTCGCTCTAACCTCTTCAACTGCGCCCCAAGCCTTGGATCAGGGAGACAGACTTGAGAGCCTTGCCTCCTGTCTCCTCGCTGGCCAACCTTGCAATAGAGTCTTTTCTCAAAACCTGGTGGCATAATTATCAGCTTTTTATGTGCATCAGGCAGAGAACTCCCTTTCTATGCAGTAACGAAAACAAGTGAGGCATGGAAGAACATGTACAACATGATTCCATTCACGTGAAGTTCAAAAACCGACAAAAACAAAACCACATGTGGCAAAACTATAAAAGAACATGACTAAGGAAAACCTATGGATTACCTGGGGTGGGGGGAGCTGCAACAGGGGAGGGGTATAACAGGAGATTCTAGGATGCTCACAATACTCTATTCCCTTCATCTGAGTGGTGGCTACACAAACAGCGGCTTTATATTATTTGTTAAACTGTGCATTTGTGTTTGTGTACTTTTTCTGTATATATGGTATATTTCACAGCTTAAGATGTTTTTTGAAAAGGTTATAGAGATATTTAAGACTAGATGTTATGAACACCAAATGGGGGGAAACAAAGGACAAACAAAAAATCTAGTGAGGAGATATAGTACTTGCCGTAAAGACATATACAGCAGGGTAAGGGCTATGGGAAGAGCAGAGGGGACTATGTGTAGCCCAGAGAATCAGGACCTCCACAGTGAGGTCATGGAGCGCTGCTGTGGACACAGCAAAGGCACTGCCAGCTGAATGCACAATGAAATTGCAAACCGTGCCACGTGCGGGATTTCATACAGTCCACAAAAGATGGCTCCACTAACACCCAAAGTCCCTGACAGACAAGGATCTGGCAGCATTAGACTGTTAACAATGGAAAAAATAAGAAGAAGAAAGAAAAAGAAAAGAAGAAAGGCTGTCTGTACTTTGGATGCTTCATAAGAAAATAGTTTTAATGATGAAATATTTTGTAAAGCCTTGGAAAAGTTAATAAAGTCTTCAAATTTAGTTTGAGATCTCTTTAGAGGAATGCTGCAAGAGTCAGATGTGAAATGAAGGCCAGTGCAACATGCCTTTTTTGTAGAAAAAAATGACACCACATGGGGCTGGCTTGGTGGTACAGCAGTTAAATTCACACATTCTGCTTCTCAGCGGCCCAGGGTTTGCCCGTTCGGATCCCAGATGCGGACATGGCACTGCTTGGCAAAAGCCATGCTGTGGTAGGCGTTCCACATATAAAGCAGAGGAAAATGGGCACAGATGCTAGCTCAGGGCCAGTCTTCCTCAGAAAAAAGAGAAGGATTGGCAGTAGTTAGCTCAGGGCTAATCTTCCTCAAAAAAAAAATAATAATAAAAAAAAAATGATGCAATAAATAAGAATAAGCCTTTCATTTTTAATTTGAGGAATTGATTGTTATTTTTATCAACATATTCTCACATTTACATATTTCAATAAAGAATTTAAATCAATCCTTTCTTTTTCCTGACTATTAGTATGAAGCATTTGTCCTCATTTTTAAGTGAATTCATTTTGCTTTGGTTTCTTCTGTATATCAGCTGTTCTCAGATGATAAACATTCTCAAAGTGGATTAAATTTTAAGCCCTTGCATTCATACCTTTTTGTTTAATATATTAGGCTGAACCCTGTGGAATTACTGTAGTCTACCATTTTTGACCTACAAAAATGGCAATATCATACGATTCAACCTAATATGTGACTCTGCAGTCTGAGCTATACCCTCCTGCTCACAGGACACGTCCCGCCCAGTGGTGTTTAAAGAGATGACCATTATGCAGAAGACAAAAAGACTCCTGTGTTTTTCGTTATAACTTTTCCTCCTTGTTTAAAAGGAATCCAATATCTCCTCTTTGTTCACCAAAATGGAAAACACTGATGAGATGCATACTTTTTTTTTAACTAGACTATGATTTAGCTCATATATTCAACAAACACTCGTTGATCACCTACTGTGTGCTAGGCCATAGGGAAAGACAAAAAGAAGACAAGGATGGCTGGCTCAGGAAGCTTATGAAGAATGGGGAATAAAAAAGGCAAGAAAACCAATATGTACAGGATACTGTGGTAAGTGCTACTCAAAAGTGTGCCCAGAAGAGGGGCCTCTAAATCAGATTTGTCACTAGGCTTTAGAAAGTAGAATTTTTATGGGAAACAGTATGGAGAGTTCCCAAAAAATTAAAAAATAGAAATACCATATGATCCAGCTATTCCACTGCTGGGTATTTATCCAAAGAACATGAATTAATAATTCAAAAAGGTATTTGCACCCCTGCGTTCATTGCAGAATTATTCACAATAGTCAACACTTGGAAGCAACCCAAGCGCTCAACAATGGATGAATGGATGAAAAAGATATGGTGTGTATATATATATGCAATGGAATATACTGCTCAGCCATAAAAAAAAGACAAAATTGTGCCATTTCAGACAACATGGATGGACCTTGAG